>NW_023425584.1:0-85000 GCF_014108245.1 Pipistrellus kuhlii
TCCGTGCTTTTACCGTGTAGTTCCACAGCCGTCCTGCATCCTCACTCCCACGGAAGTCCCGTCCGTGTCTCCTGTGCGCACACCCCTCCTCGTGTGACTGCTTTTAAGACTTCCTCTTCATCACCTGGTTTTGTTCCTGTTTCTTACATCCGTGGGTTTATAGTTTTCATCAGATTTCATGAATTTTCAGCCAAACTTCCTCCGTAGTCTGTCTCTCCCCACTTCCCTTCCAACTCCGCTGGAGGCTGGCTCCCAGGAAACCAGTGATCTTTTAAAATTACTGTTTGTATTGAGTTAGACCACAGTGTTTTCCAAAGTGTGGTACGCGTCCCCCAGGGGAACGGGAAGAGTCTGGTGGGGGTGCGCGTTGCACCGGAGTTTGGTGGGGATGTGCACTGCACTGTGCTTAGCTGCGCCTAATTCTACGTTCTCCTGAGGACGAGGGGTCCTCAGCGTTACGGAAATTATAGAAGGGGAACACATATGTCAGAAGTTTGGGAAACACTGACTTAGAGAGAGGCAGGGAGAGGGAGAGAGAGATAGAAACATCAATGATGAGAGAGAACCATGGGTCGGCTGCCTCCTGCATGCCCCTACTGAGGATGGAGCCCGCACCCCTGCCATGTGCCCCAACTGGGTATCAAACCGTGACCTCCTGGTTCACGGCCAACCCTCCCCGAGCTGAGCCACGCCGGCCAGCACCCATGGCCATTTTTACCACGAAAACTTCTTGTTCTGTTTTTCACGCGGGCAGCTTCCGTCACCACCTTCAACTCATCCTCCCCTCCTTCCTGCATCGAGATTGCTTTTAACGCCACCCGGTGTGCTTTCCATGAGACCTCAGAGTTTTCACGTCCGAATCTCAGTCTGGGTCTGTTTTATGTTTCATCTCCCATGCCTCCGCTCTCCAGACACGCGAAGCATCGTCGTGGCGACCGGTTCTCTGCGCCTGTCCTCTCGCTCCGGCGTGCGGGCGGGCGTCCCAGGGCCTTCTCCGCCTGGGCCCTGCGTTCTGCTGCTTTAGTGCCGACGGCCTCCGGTGGACGCCAGCGCGGGGACTTCCGCCTCGTTGGCTGGGGCCGATGAGTCCTGCAAACGCACTTCACGGCATTGGGGTGCATGGAGTCCTGTCCAGCCTGGCAGCTGTTGGTCTGGGGCCGCTGGGGCCGCCATCAGCCCGCAGGCGATTTCCCCGCAACCAAGGCAGGGCCTGCCTGCCGCCTTCCCCCGGCTGGAGCAGCGAGTCCCCATCGCACGTCTTGCTGGCAGCCCTGTGGCCACGGGCATCGTCCTCAAGTCCCTCCCTTCCGCTGGCTCTTTCCCTGGGCCAATCCCCCACCTTGTGCGGAGGCAGCCCCCCCCTGAGCGCGCACCAGGGACCCTCTGCCCGGCTCCTCTCGGGGTGCTGTCCTACAACGCCCACCGCCGGCCCCCACCCTTCGCTCTGCCTCCGGAGTCTGCCCCCAGCTCCTCCCTCTGCCTCGCCTGGAGCCCACGCGCTCACTTCTCCCCCGTCTCCCAGGAAATCTGTTCTCCACAGCCCGGTGTCTTAAAAACACTCCTATGTTTTTGTCTGTGTTTTGTTCTGTTTTTTTTTTTTTTAATAATTGTTTTGGATGGGGTGAAAATCTAGTCCTTGTTACTTTATCTTGGGTGGAAATGGAAACCCTCAGGTAGTTTCTGGAGCCTGAAGGCAGACCTGCCACTGCAGAAAAATGAGAGTCCAGACAGATGCTGGCGATGACATGTGAGCCCTGGATCAAGCCGTGCCTGAAGCCAGATCCGTCCCAGCTGCTCAGCTCTAGGAGGCCACCAATTCCCTCTTCTGTTTGAGCCCCTGGCTGCAGCCACTTCCTATCACCATGGCAGCCCCGGAGGTGAGCGAGCAGGAGGCCAGTGTAGGGCTGGGCCGGGCTGGGCCAGGCGGGGCCAGTGTGGAGGCTTGGGGGGAGTTTTGTGCTTTGGAAAACCCAGCTGGACCAGGTGAGGGGAGTGGGTGGGTCACATGTCCCCCATCCACAGCCTGGCCTGTCCTTCCCGCCTCCGGCCCCACTCCCCGTGCCCCGGCCTGCAGGGCCTTGGCACCTGCTGTGCCAGCTGCTGTGCCGCTTCCCCTCGGCCTGCCCAGGGCTGGGCGCACAGCAAGTTAGCGCATTGCCTTCCTGGGACCCTAGCCAGGGAGGGAGCAAAAGGGGAGGGGGGTGAACTGCTCAGAGGCCCCGAGGCAGGGCGGTGGGTCCCAGACCCCCACACTGCTCTCCCTGCTGAGAGGATGGGGTGGGGAGCGGGAAAATTATTACTTCTCAGCCTCCAACCTTTCCGGCAGGCGGCGCGGTAATAAATGACCCCGTCCTCCGGTGCGGTCCGTCAGCAGGAGCCCTAATTACTTTAGCCTCACTCTGACGCGCTTCCATCCCACTTTCAAATAAATTCAAAATTAACACGGACCTGGGGCCGGGACCCGTGCATGGCGGTGCCGCCTCCCGGAGGGGCCGGAGCCGCTGGGGCCGTGCCCAGAGCCCCCGCCCCGCCCCGCCCCAGCCGGCCCAGGACCCACCTGCAGGCACAGGTGCCGGGTCTGCCGTGGTCCTGGGCACCGGGTCTGGGCTCAGGCCCGGCCCAGCAGGAGTGAGGGGACGGACGGACAGCCGTCGTCCGGTCCACAGCCTCCTTCCCAGCCGCCCGCTGGCCTGAGCCCCACCTCCAGGCCCTGTGTCCTAAGAAGCCAGGGGCCGAAGGGCGAGCCCTGGGTGGCGTTTGCCCAGGGCCGGCCTCCCCTCCGGGGCCTGGGACCCCCTGAGTCTGGGCACCTCAGCCCCCGGCCGGAGCCTCTGTGAGGGAGCCTCTGGGTCAGCCTGCCCCCCAGCCCAGATGGCCCGGCGGTGGCTGTGGGTGGCCGGCCTGATGGTGACCAGATGGCAGTGGGGGGCAGACACCGCTGTCCCCGCGCTGAGTCTGTCCTGGTGCTCCGCAGGCCGCCGCTGTGGGCGGCAGGGCCAGGGGCGTGTCCCGGGCAGAGTCCTGGGTGCTGGGGGGAGGGTGCTCCCTCGGGGGCATTGAGGGAGGGGGTCCCAGGTCAGGCTGGACCAGCAGTGAACAGGGTCATGGGTGCTGTGGACCCGGGCTGGGGAGGGGCTGCCATGTGGCCGAGGCGTGGAGGGGCCGGGGCGGGGAGGGACCAGGGCGGGGAGGGGAGGGGAGAGGTAGTGTGGGAAGGGGGGGGCGGGGAGGGGAGGGGAGAGGCTGGGATGGGGAGGGGAGGGAATAGGGCAGGGAGGGGCAGGGGAGGGGCGGGGCGGGGAGAGAATGGGGCTGGGAGGGGAGGGGTGGGGAGGGGCCAGGGCGGGGCGGGAGGGGAGGGGTGGGGAGGGGCCAGGGCGTGGGGTGCTGGGCCCCCCCCCGCCAGTCCCCCCCCCCCGCCCCCCCCCTCCGGCAGAGAATTAATTAAAGCATCTCACTCTGTGCCACCGAGCGGTTTCTGCTGACCTCACCAGTGTTAATATTTAATTAGCTCTGGGAGGAAGGGCCTAATTAACCTGGTCCATCGTCAGCTGCCTGGACAGACTGGGTGCTGGGTGGGTGCTGGGCGGGTGCTGGATGACTGGGTGCTGGGTGGGGTGCTGGGCAGGTGCTGGGCAGACTGGGTGCTGGGCGGGTGCTGGGGGGGTGCTGGGAGGGTGCTGGATGGACTGGGTGCTGTGCGGGGTGCTGGGCAGGTGCTGGGCGGTGTTGGGAGGGTGCTGGACGGACTGGGTGCTGGGCAGGGTGCTGGCGGGTGCTGGGCAGGTGCCGGGCAGGGTGAAGGCTACTCAGCCTCCTGGGGCCTCTGCACGGGGCAGTCCCCACCGCCGTCCTCCCAGAGGTCTGGGCCTGGGCTAGGGAGGGGGACAGAGGTGCCCCTCACGGGATCCTCGGGCTCTGGGGTCTCCGGGGCCAGGCCCTGCCGGCAGCCGGTGCTGCTGAGGGAAGGAGCCGGCCCGGGCGGGGCTCCATGCTGAGGGCCGACCGGCTCAGCCCACGTGGGACCGGACAAGCGGGTCCCCCACCCGCCGTGTCTCCCAGAAGCCAGGGCCGCTGTTGTGTGAACTCAGCCCCGGCCCCTCACTCCCAGGCCGGTTCCCAGCGCTCACGCCAGGCGAGCTCAAAGCCGGGTGTGGCCGCCAGCCGGCCGTCCTGGGGCACTGTGGGCTGTGGGAGCAGAAGCTGGAGGATGCTCAGGGGGTCAGCCAGACCCCCACTGTGTGCGGCCTCCCAGCCTGGCCCTGGCCACACACACCCCGCCCCCCGCACCGTCCCCCAGAGGCCCCCGGGCCTTGGCCATGCTGAGCCTCCGAGGCAGCGAGCGGGGCGTCTGGCCTCGGTGCTGGGCGCAGGCTCGGTGAGGAGGGGCCTGAGCCCAGGCGGTGCTGCAGGCGGCGCGATGGCGGCCGGGCTGCCCGCTCCTCTCTGCAGCCGGCTCCCAGCCCGAGTTCAGAGCCAGGCACTCGGTCCGCTCTGCGAGGACCCTCTCCCCTGTCGCCAGGCGGTGATGAAATTTTTAAATAAGACACAAAAATTAAGACTCCCCCGAGCTTTATTAAGCAGGATGCGGCTAGGTAATTACAAGTCACCTTAATTGCCGCCTGCCCTCAGACACGGGGCCGGGGCCGGGGGCAGCAGCCGTGGCTCCTGCTCCGAGCCCCGGTCCCCGGCCGTGCGGTGAGGGCGACCGCACAGCTGGCCGGAGGCTGTGGGAGGGGAGCGTGAGGGTCCTGCGCTCAGAGCGGCACAGGGCCCCCGGTCACATGCAGGGATCCTGGGGACTTCCCTCCAGGCCTGAGCCCCCAGGTGGGTGCAGAGGGCCCCAGACACCGAGGAGGACGTGGCGGGGCAGCCCGCGGTCAGCATGGGGCAGGCAGGGGCCTTCCCAGCCCCGCACCTGCCTGTGGGCGGCACGGCGGGGGCAGGCCTGGAGGGCGGCACGGCAGAGGCAGACGGAGGCGGCCACGGCGGGGGCAGGCCTGGAGGGCGGCACGGCGGGGGCAGGCCTGGAGGGTGGCACGGCGGGGGCAGGCCTGGAGGGCGGCACGGCGGGGGCAGGCCTGTGGGCGGCACGGCGGGGGCAGGCCTGGAGGGCGGCACGGCGGGGGCAGGCCTGTGGGCGGCACGGCGGGGGCAGGCCTGGAGGGTGGCACGGCGGGGGCAGGCCTGTGGGCGGCACGGCGGGGGCAGGCCTGGAGGGCGGCACGGCGGGGGCAGGCCTGGAGGGCGGCACGGCGGGGGCAGGCCTGGAGGGCGGCACGGCGGGGGCAGGCCTGGAGGGCGGCACGGCGGGGGCAGGCCTGGAGGGTGGCACGGCGGGGGCAGGCCTGGAGGGTGGCACGGCGGGGGCAGGCCTGGAGGGCGGCACGGCGGGGGCAGGCCTGGAGGGCGGCACGGCGGGGGCAGGCCTGGAGGGTGGCAGGCTGGGGTTCCCGGTGAGGCCGCTCTGAGGCCGGGCTGGGGGCAGGGGCCCGGGATGGAGAGGGCTTGGTCTCCCTGTCTGTGACAGCCAACCTCCCAGGCCCTGTGAGGGTCCAGCACCCGCACCAGCGGGTCCTGCCGGGCCTGCCTGCCGCCCGCAGCCCAGCCCTCAGCCCAGCCCACTGCCGGGGCCTCAGCCGGGGTCTTAGCCGGGGTCTCAGCCGGGGTCTCGGGAGCCAGCGCCAGTCCCAAACCCCCAGTCCATTCCAGCCTGCCTGCCGCCCACAGCCCAGCCCACAGCCCGGCCTCAGCCGGGGTCTCAGCCGGGCCTCAGCCGGGGTCTCGGGAGCCAGCGCCAGCCCCAAACCTCCGGTCTGTTCCAGCCGAAGCCCCTGCAGCTCGTAAACCTGAGCTTTGATCTGCCCTTGTTCTGTCCTGGGAAGAGCTGTCCCAGCCGGCCGCCCCGCCGGCTCCATTAACCTCTCACCGGCCGGCAGGGGCAGCAGCCCGGCCCCACCGAGCACCTCCCACAGCGCCCGCCTGCGGTGCCCGGGCCTCCGTCCTGTGAGGATCCACCGGCGCCCACGGCGCCCACTGACTGCCACCGTCGGCACCTCCAGGCCCCGAGCGCCAGGAGGCGGTGGAGCCCATTTCTCACCCAATGCCACCCACCCCCTCCTGAGCCCTGCCCTGCCCCCAGCCCCTTCCCGCGGGGCCTGCTCGTCCCAGGCCCACAGCCGGGGTCCGGGAGCCAGCACCAGCCCCAACCCCCCTGGTCCGTTCGGCCAAGCCCCTGCAGCCCAGTGCCTTGTGGGAGGCCACACCTGCCCGCCCGCCTCTCCCCGGGGGCCTCCCTCCCGCCGCCCGGGCTTGTCCTCACCCCAGAGCACAGGCCGGCACTTCCCTGGGGCTCTGCCCTGAGCCCCGGCTGACGCTCACCGGGGCGGCTGGCTGGCTGGACGGGGGGCAGAGGTTTCCGTGGCCCCTCCCCTCCCTGTGCGGCCCAGCGGCCCACCTCTGCCTCCCAGCCCAGCGTCAGCAAGTGACGGGCATTGTCCACCCCCAGGGAAGGCAGGGGACACATGTGGACCCGGCGCATCACACGTGGGCCCGGCACATCACACGTGGGCCCAGCACGTTACATGTGGGCCCGGTGTGTCACACGTGGGCCCGGCACGTTACATGTGGGCCCGGCGTGTCACACGTGGGCCCGGCACGTTACATGTGGGCCCGGTGTGTCACACGTGGGCCCGGCGCGTCACATGTGGGCCCGGCGTGTCACACGTGGGCCCAGCACGTTACATGTGGGCCCGGCGTGTCACACGTGGGCCCGGCACGTTACATGTGGGCCCCGGTGCATCACACGTGGGCCCGGCGGGTCACACATGGGCACTCAGAGCATGTGTGGGGCCTGAGGTTCATGGGTCCATATGAACATGGGAGCCGGGAGGTGCAGCTGGACGAGGCCCCATAACCAGGACGTGAGTAGATCGGGGAGGAGAGGGGGGGCTCGGGAACCCCATGGTGGGTGGCAGGACTCTAGGGGATTTAGGCTGGACAGGTGACAGGGCCGGAGTGAGAGCCTGGGCTGGGGCCGGGGGCCGGGGGGGGACCAGGCGGGGGACGGGTGGGGGAGGTGGGGTTACTGGGGGGGGGGGACCAGGCGGGGGAGGGGGGGGGAGGTGGGGTTACTGGGGGGGGGGACCAGGCGGGGGACGGGTGGGGGAGGTGGGGTTACTGGGGGGGGGGGGCCAGGCGGGGGACGGGTGGGGGAGGTGGGTTACTGAGGGGGGGGGGACCAGGCGGGGGACGGGGGGGGAGACCAGGCGGGGGATGAGGAAGGGGGGGGTGGGGGTACGGGGGGGACCAGGCGGGGTCGGGGGGGGTTACGGGGGGCCAGGGTTTGGGGTGGCAGGCGGTTCCTCAGCAGGAGGTCGGGCAGGCGCCAGGAGGAAGGGGCAGCAGAGGGGGCGAGGGCCTCCCATCCCAACCTGTACGTCCTGCCACGCGTGTCCGTGTTCCTGTCCGTGTCTGTGTCCGCGTGGCAGCCGGCCCTGGACAGGCCTCTGCCCCGGACACCGTCCCAGCCCTGCTCCCCTGCAGCCGGGAGCTGGGCGGGGGCAGGTGACTGCGGGCCCTGCCCTCCGGCTCCGCCCCTCTGCGCTGGGCGCTGGGCGCTGGGCGCCTTCTCCGCGGGAGGCAGAGCCCTGAGGAGGCAGCCGCGTCCCTCCGTCTGGAATCGACACATCTCCTTCCTGCAGACGATGCATGCTCCCTGTCGGTTTACAAATAACTTCAGGTTTCACTGTTTTCTCTCCTAATGGATTCTCCGAGCGTGCCGCCGGCTCGCGGTAACGGCCTCGGGAGGCGGGTGGGATCCATTATATCGACAGCGCCGTCTGCGCCCCGCGCCAGGGCCTCCTGCTAAACTGCATCTGAAGGCTCTGCTGACCCGATTACCTGTTAATTGTGCTGAAGGTTCCAGATTGTCCGGACCAGGTGGGCCCGGCATCGATGGCTGTCCCGCACGGCCTCCGCGGCCCCTGGGGGCCGGGGCGGGGGCTGAGGGGCTGAGAGGCGGAGTGAGCCTGGTCCCTCCCTCGCGGGAGCTGTGGTGATGGCCCCATTTGACAGGTGAGAAAGCTGAGGCACAGAGACCCGCTGGCCAGCGCTGCACCCGGCGGGCGTCCATCCGACGCCACAGAGATCAGCGCCTCCTTCTCCCTGGTCTCCTCGTGGAAACGCACTCAGGAGGGGCGCCCCCTCGGGCTCAGGCTCCCGGTCTGGATGCAGACGGGTGAGTGCTCTGGCCTGGCCAGGGACCCAGCGCCATTGGGGGTCTGCGCTCCCACCAGACCGTCCTGGCCCGTCAGGCTCCACGGCAGTGAGCGCAGGCTTATTCCTGGGCCCTCGGTCCCGGCTCGCTGAGCCCGTGTCCGTCCCGCGTCACCGGCCTCGCTCGCTGAGCCCGTGTCCGTCCCGCGTCACCGGCCTCGCTCGCTGAGCCCGGTCTCGTCCCGCGTCACCTGCCTCGCTCCCTTAACCCCGTGTCCGTCCCGAGTCACGGCCTCGCTCGCTGAGCCCATGTCCGTCCCGCGTCACGGCCCGCTCGCTGAGCCCGTGTTCATCCCGTGTCACCGGCCTCGCTCGCTGAGCCCGTGTCCGTCCCGTGTCACCGGCCTCGCTCGCTGAGCCCGTGTCCGTCCCGTGTCCGTCTCCCGCGTTCGCCCGCCTGGTCACCGGCCTCGCTCCCTGAACCCGTGTCCGTCCCGTGTCACCGGCCTCGCTCGCTGAGCCCATGTCCGTCCCGTGTCCGTCCCGCGTCACCGGCCTCGCTCCCTGAGCCCGTGTCCGTCCCGTGTCCGGCCTCGCTCGCTGAGCCCGTGTCCGTCCCGTGTCCGGCCTCGCTCGCTGAGCCCGTGTCCGTCCCGTGTCACCGGCCTCGCTCGCTGAGCCGTGTTCCGTCCCGTGTCAGCGGCCCGGCTCGCCTCGCTAAGCCCGTGTCCGTCCCGCGTCACCGGCCTGCTCGCTGAGCCCGTGTCCGTCCCGCGTCACCGGCCTCGCTCGCTGAGCCCGTGTTCATCCCGTGTCACCGGCCTCGCTCGCTGAGCCCGTGTCCGTCCCGTGTCACCGGCCTCGCTCGCTGAGCCCGTGTCCGTCCCGTGTCCGTCCCGCGTCACCGGCCTCGCTCGCCCTGAACCCCGTGTTCCGTCCCGTCGTCACCGGCCTCGCTCGCTGAGCCCGTGTCCGTCCCCGTCTGTCCCGTCGTCACCGGCCCTCGCGCTGAGCCCCTGTCCGTTCCCGTGTCCGTCCCGCGTCACCGGCCTCAGCTCGCTGAGCCCGTGTCCTTCCCGTGTCCGTTCCCGCTCGCTGAAGCCCGTTCAGTCCGGTCCTCCGCTCGCTGAGCCCGTGTCCGTCCCGTGTCACCGGCCCTCTCGCCTCGCTGAGCCCGTGTCCGTCCCGTGTCACCGGCCTCGCTCGCTGAGCCCGGTGTTCATCCCATGTCACCGGCCTCGCTCGCTGAGCCCGTCCGTCCGCCCGTGCCCGCTGCCCTGAGCCCGTGTCCGTCCCGTGTCCGCCCGTGTCACCGGCCTCGCACCCTGAGCCCTGGTCCGTCCCGTGTCACCGGCCTCGCTCGCTGAGCCCGTGTCCGTCCCGCGTCACCGGCCTCCGCTCGCTGAGCCCGTGTTCCATCCCGTGTCAACCGTGCCCTCGCTCGCGAGCCCGTGTCCGTCCCGTGTCCGTCCCGCTTGCTGAACCCGTGTCCGTCCCGTGTCACCGGCCTCGCTCGCTGAGCCCGTGTCCGTCCCGTGTCCGTCCCGCTCGCTGAGCCTGTGTGATGAGTTAAAACCACGGCCTAGGACCCTCCAGCTTCGCTGTCCAGACTGCGTGGGCCCTGGGCCCTGGGTCTCCAGACCAGTTGTAAGCCGGCCCCTCCTGGGTCCTGGTGACGTGGCGTCTGCGAGGGACCGGAGAGCAGGGGAGGCCACAGGACCGTGACCGTCCAGAACCCGCGCCGTCCCCGGCCCCCCACATGGGGAGGGCCTGGCTCTCTCCCTCGCTGACCGGTTTCAAAGCCCCCGGAGGTGGCTTCAGGGAGAGCGTGACGGCGCCATGGCAACCGGAGTCTTCCTCTCCCTCCGGCCCTGGCCAGGGCGCCAGCCGGGCAGCGGGAGAGGCGGGGCCGCGGGACGCGCCCATCTTGGCCCGCTCGCCCGGAGCCACAGCTGCTCACTGCGGCTGCTCAGCCCCACAGTGGCAGGGCGCCCGCCGCCAGAGCGGGGGTCCCTGTGCGCGCCCAAGCAGAGGCCCGGGCGGACACACGCTCCACACCACGGGTCACACGGGCGGCCCCTGTCCCTCCTCCCGGGCACTGGCCGCTCAGCTCTGCACCCCCAAACGGACAGCGCCAGGGCACCAAACCTCCAGGGCTCCCCAAGGAACCCCGAGTTTGCCCCGGCCCATAGTTCTCTCCCCACGTTTGTAGCTGGAGTTTCCAGCAGATTCCGGCGCTGCTGCCTGGGACGACCATTCGATGGAGGGCTCGGTGCCCCCCCAGCCGCCGGCTGGGCCGCCCCTTCCCGAGGGCAGGGCCTCTGCCCGGAAGCCCCGTTATTTACTTTCCCCCATAACCGCTCACGAGGCCTGGCCCCGCCGGGCAGGAGGCTCCCTGAGGCGCCCTGGCTGGCATGTCATCAGAGTGAAGGCGAGGGGCGTCCTGTCCCCCACAGCCCGCCGCCCAGGGGCAGCCCGGCCGGCCGGTTCACTGACCGCCTCCCCCGTGGCCGTGACGGCAGACCCCACAGGCCCCGCCCCCAGCTCCGGGGACAGGGCCGGGAGCCACGGCCGGCGGCTGAGGAGGCACCGTCAGCCCGGTAACTCCGCTCCGGCTCTCACTCAGTCCGGCGCTGGGTTTTGCAGAACAGGTCGTGACCTCCGCCATTTTGTGGAAATAAATTGCCTGGGAAAATGAAATTGTCACTTTATTACAGCATTAAAGATGCATCTACGGAATAATAACAGAGCAGGCACAGGGCCCGTCCTCCCCTCTTATCAGGGTGAGCCCCAGCATCTGGGGGCTCCCACCCAGCACCCCACACAGCCCCCACACACAGCACCCCACAGAGCCCCCCACAAACAGCGCCCCACACAGCCCCCCACAAACAGGGCCCCACACACAGCACCCCACACACAGCCCCCCACACACAGACCCCACACACAGCACCCCACACACAGCCCCCACACACAGCACCCCACACAGCCCCCCACACACAGCACCCCACACACAGCCCCCCACACACAGCCCCACACACACAGCCCACACACAGCCCCACACACAGTGCCCCACACAGCCCCACACAAACAGGGCCCCACACACAGCGCCCCACACAGCCCCCCACACAGCACCCACACACAGCACCCTACACACAGACCCCCACACACAGCCCCACACACAGCCCCACACACAGCCCCCCACACACAGCCCCCACACACAGCCCCACACACAGCCCCCCACAAACAGGGCCCCACACAGCCCCCACACACAGCCCCACACAGCCCCCCACACACAGCCCCACACACAGCCCCCACAAACAGCGCCCCACACACAGCACCCCACACACAGCGCCCCACACAGCCCCCTGACCTCAGGGCCTCCACGGGAGCTGAGCTGTGTTCAGCCTCTCTTTCTGGGGCCCCCTCACCCCGCTTTCCCAGCCTCCGTGCCTTAGCCGGCGGTTCTGACCTGGACGCCAGCGCCCTGACCCCCAGCTCCTCCACAGGAGCGGACAGGAGTGCTCAGCTGAAAGCCCTGTGGGCCCCATGTTGCAAACAATGAGATATTACATATAAAAATACGTACGTACGTATGTTTTTGTAATTTTTATTGTGTGTATTTTTAAAAATATATTTTTTATTTATTTCAGAGAAGAAGGGAGAGTGAGAGAGAAACATCAATGATGAGAGAGAATCATTGATCTGCTGCCTCCTGTATGCCCCCACCAGGTCATGTGCCCTGACTGAGAATGAAACCATGAGCTCGTAGTTCACTCGTCAATGCTCAACCACTGAGCCACTCCAGCCAGGCTATCTATATATAAAAGCCAGTGACCAGCTGACCAGCTGACCGGCCAGTAGCTATGACACACACTGACCGCCAGGGGGCAGACACTCAATGCACAGGCATAGAAACATGGGACAGACTGATGAATCGCAGAGGGAAGTGGGGAGGGGAGGGTGGGAAGAGATTGACCAGAGATCTTATAGGCATGGCTTTGGCACTGGCGGGGTCCCTCAGTCTGCCTGCAGGAATCGGCAGAAACGGCTCTCGACATCCCCTGAGGGTCCTGGATTGGGAGAGGGTGCAGGCCAGGCCGAGAGACCCCACCGGTGCAGAATCCATGCACCAGGCCTCTCGTCTATATAAATTAAAGGCTAATAGGCTAAGTGTCCCTCTGACCAGTCGCTGATGCTCACTGACCACCAGGGGACAGATGCTCAATGCAGGAGCTGCTGTGATGCGCACTGGCACCTGCACTGCAGACCTGACGCCCACAAAGCAACATTCAGCTTCCCCTACATGAGACACAGACCCTGCCACCACCCCAGAGCAACAGCCACCAAATTGCAGCCCACAGCCCAGCCCAGCCTGCAAACGGTCGCTGTGGGCACCAAGTGATGATGTCACATAGCAACACCCGGCTTCCTCTCCCTAGCAGCTCGCCTCCTTGGAGTTTCTGCAGCCCAGGAACACGACTTGCTGTATAGCCAGGTGCAAACATTTTACACTTTAACCAAGTGTCTGCGAAGAGTTTTCACCTCCCTCATCTCATCTGATCCTCACAGAAGCCCTGGAGTAGGCAGATAGACTCGGTGGAATCCTATTTTCATTAGCTGAAAAAAGGAGATTCAGAAAGCTTAGAAACTTGACCCAGCTGAACAGAAGTAAGAAGTGGTGGGTCTTAACAATGACTTCAGGTCTTCTCAGTGTGCAAATATCTTACCCTGTGCCCACCTGGTGGTCCTGGGGCTGCAGCCCTGATACAAACCTCGTCTCCCTTCGGGCTTCTGCTCCCCCTGTGCCAGGTGCCAGGAGACCATCCCTGAGGCCAGGCCGGGCACCACCGCAGCCCTGCCTCCTGCTGTGCAGCAGGCCCTCGCCCCTCATCGGACCCACCTCACGGCTGATGCCAGCCCAGCCATCCTGTGGGCCCGAGCCACACCGGCCACAGACTCCACCCTGCCCAGCCGAGGCCGTGCAGGCCTTCACACACGCCGGCTTTGTGACGCTCTTGTTAAGTCCACGGGTACCACACGCATACCACACGGGGACCACACGGGGACCACACAGAGACCACACAGAGACCACACGGGGACCACACACATACCACACGGGGACCACACAGAGAGCACACGGGGACCACACACATACCACACGGGGACCACACGGGGACCACACGGGGACAACACACGTACCACACGGGGGCCCCCCTACCCTCGTGGGCCACAAGGGGACCCACGGGGAACCAACACCGTAACACACGGGGCCACACGGGGACCACACGGGGGCCACACGGGGACCACACGGGGACCACACACATACCACACAGGGACCACACACATACCACACGGGGGCCACACGGGGGCCACACGGGGACCACACACGTACCACATGGGGACCACACGGGGACCACACACGTACCACACGGGGGCCACACACGTACCACACGGGGGCCACACGGGGACCACACGGGGACCACACACGTACCACACGGGGGCCACACGGGGACCACACGAGTGCCCAGGAGTGAGTTTTAACACAAACCCCGCCGGTGCCATGTCACATGTAAACTCTGCACAAACGGGCGCTCCCTGCGGCCCCGCGGGGCACTGGGCCCTGGACGGCCACACCCGCCTCTCCCTCGGTCCCCAGCGTCCCGGGCGGCAGGCGCTGGTGGGCTCTGGCGGGTGCCGGTGGCTTTGGGATCAGGCTCCCGGGAGAGGTTCCCAGACTCCGCCATCAAAGCCCGGCCCCAAATGGCTTTCCAAGGCGCACCCTGTGGGAGCCTCATAAATCACGGAGGGCGGGCGGGCAGCCCGGCCCTGACGCTGGGGAGGGCGGCTCGGTGGGCGGGCTGAGCTCCGGGCTTCCCCGTCCCCCGCTGTCCCCTCTGGCCGCCGTCCTCACTGTCCCCCTCCGTCCCCTCCGGCCGCCGTCCTCACTGTCCCCCTCCGGCCACTGTCCCCCTCCGTCCCCTCCAGCCGCCGTCCTCACTGTCCCCTCGGCCGCCGTCCCCCTCCGTCCCCTCCGGCCGCCGTCCCCCTCCGTCCCCTCCGGCCGCCGTCCTCACTGTCCCCTCCGGCCGCCGTCCCCCTCCGTCCCCCTCGGCCGCCGTCCTCACTGCCCTCCGGCCGCCGTCCCCCTCCGTCCCCTCCAGCCGCCGTCCCCACTGTCCCCTCCGGCCGCCGTCCTCCTCCGTCCCCTCCGGCCGCCGTCCCCCTCCGTCCCCCTCGGCCGCCGTCCTCACTGCCCTCCGGCCGCCGTCCCCCTCCGTCCCCTCCGGCCGCCGTCCCCCTCCGTCCCCTCCGGCCGCCGTCCTCCTCTGTCCCCCTTCATCCCCCTCTGTCCCCCTCCATCCCCCTCCGGCCGCCGTCCTCACTGTCCCCTCCGGCCGCCGTCCCCCTCCGTCCCCTCCGGCCGCCGTCCTCCCTGAGCCCAGCCCGGGCCTCGTCCCTCACAGCTCTCCCCCTCCTGAGAGGCCAGCGGGACCCAGAGGGACGGAGGGAGGGGGTGTGGAGGGGGTCCTCCGTCTCCATGAGGGGGCACCCCGCCCGCTGCCACCCCCCCTCCCGGCGACCTGGGTGACCCCAAGCAGGAGAGCCGAGGCCCCAACAGGAGACACTCAGACTCCACCTCCCCACCTGCTCCGTTCCCAGCCCAGAGAGGGCGCACAGCATCCCGGCCAGGCTCAGGTCCACCCGTGTCTGCTGGCCCCGAGGCCTAAGGAGGACCCCCAGCCCGGCCTCCTGTGCCTGCACCCGCCAGCCCCCGGCGTGGCCCGGCCGTGCTCAGAGGCCGTTCAGACAGGGGGCGAGGCTGGGCTTGGCACGCTCCGCCTGCTGCAGGCTCGAACCCACTTTTGCCGGTGCCTCTGCCTCTGGGTCCAGAGGGGCCCAGCCGGGCTAACAGGTGAGAATCCGGGGGGTGGGGGGGGGCGGCAGATGGATCTGCCGGCTCCTGAGCGTCCCAGGGGAGAAGGTGGTGGGGTGGGCCCCGCACCCCAGCCTCCCCGGTGCCCCCCTCGTCCCTGGAGACTCCCCTCCCGCCCGGCCCCGCCCCAGGTGCCGCCCCTAGCTCCATGGCCCCAGCTGTCCCGGCGGTGAATTACAGGCCTAAGAAGGTGTTGACAGGAGCAGCTGGAGGCCAGGGTGATGAAAAGCAGTGAGCTGCAGTTGCGACCTCAGCGCCAGCTGGCAGCGGGGAGGGGCGACCCCTGGCGGCGGCCCGCGGGACCGCCCCCCTCAGGTGCGCGCAGTCCCATTTCACAGGTGAGCACACTGAGGCCGGGGCGCTGCCTCCAGGAGCTGCGCCTCGGGGAGGGCCGTGGGCCGCCCGCTGTCCCCTGAGCGGCCGTGCGGTCACCGTCCACCAGCGTGAGCCCCTTCTGCAGAGCCATCACCGGGAGCAGCGTGGCCACCACAGAGGACAGCGGAAATGGGGGCTCTAGGTCAGGCGGACACTGCCTGGCTCCCTGCACCCCCAGGGCCAGCCCTCCAGCAGAGACACTGCCTGAGATGGGCCCACAGCAACGGGACCAGCCTGCAACGAGGCCCCGCCCCCAGGGACGAGACAGACGCACGGACAGAGTCAGACACGGGGACAGTCAGACACCGGGACAGGGTCAGACACGCGGACAGAGTCAGACACGGGGACAGAGTCAGACAGGCGGACAGAGTCAGACAGGCGGACAGAGTCAGACACGGGGACAGTCAGACACGGGGACAGAGTCAGACACACGGACAGAGTCAGACACGGGGACAGAGTCAGACAGGCGGACAGAGTCAGACACACGGACAGAGTCAGACAGGCGGACAGAGTCAGACACACGGACAGAGTCAGACAGGCGGACAGAGTCAGACAGGCGGACAGAGTCAGACACACGGACAGAGTCAGACAGGCGGACAGAGTCAGACACGGGGACAGTCAGACACGGGGACAGAGTCAGACAGGCGGACAGAGTCAGACACGGGGACAGAGTCAGACACGGGGACAGAGTCAGACACGGGGACAGAGTCAGACACACGGACAGTCAGACACACGGACAGAGTCAGACACGGGGACAGAGTCAGACACGGACAGAGTCAGACAGGCGACAGAGTCAGACAGGCGGACAGAGTCAGACACGGGGACAGAGTCAGACACGCGGACAGAGTCAGACAGGCGGACAGAGTCAGACACGCGGACAGAATCAGACAGGCGAACAGTCAGACAGGCGGACAGAGTCAGTGAGGAACTGGAGGGTGAGTGGGCCAGAGCGAAGGGGAAGGCTCGCTGGGAACCTGGCTCCCAGGAAGGAGGTTAGAGGCCGTCCCGTCACACCCACGGGAACCAGGACACAAAACCAGCTGCTCTTTATTTAATATTGTATATTTTTATCGGTTTCAGAGAGGAAGGGAGAGAGAAACATCAGTGATGAAGGAACATTTGTAATAATATGAACAATAAAGATTTATTTAAAAAAAAAAAAAAAAAACAGTGATGAGAGAGGATCATGGATCAGCTGCCTCCTGCACGCCCCCCACTGGGGATGGAGCCTGCAACCCAGGCCTGTGCCCTGGCTGGGAAGCGAACCGTGGCCTCCTGGTTCACAGGCGACACTCAACCTCCGCCAGGTGCTCTTCGCCAGCAGCCCAACCGCAGCAGCAGGATGGCCCCCCAAACCCAGGAACCCACGGGGCGAACGGAGCCGGCCCAGCGGAGGCCTAAGGGGGCGGAGCTGCTGTGGGTGTGGGCGGGTCCCGGGTAATAGACACGGTGACCGCGGGCCCGGCCGGCTTAGGGCGTCCGCCGAGGAACCGAACCGGCTCTGGAGGAGACACGCGCCCCCGGAGGCCGCCAGCTCCCCGTGGAGGAGCCCTAAGCAGGGCGCAGCCCACCGGGAGCGGGACGCAGCGTGAGGAGGAGGACGGGTGCTGTGTGACCCCTTCTCGGAGGCCTGGAGGAGGCAGCCACACTCAGAAAGCAGGGGGCCTCTCCGTTTGGGAACGTGGAATGTTCTGGAGAGGCGCTGGGGATGGCCGCACAGCCATGTGAATGGGCTTGACGTCCTGAACTCCTCACCTCGGAAGAGAAATCTGCGGCAGGAGATGGTAGAAGCCGACGGCCTCCCCCAGGGCCAGCACCGCAGGGCTGAGCCTCGGGGGTCCATCCCCTCCCGCTGCGGGAGCCGTTACCCCGGCTCCGGGCTTCACCAACAGCCTGCTGGTGCGTCCGCAGGTCAGAGGGCACAGCGCCCCGCCGGGCGGGCGGCTCTGCGGGCTCCGAGGGCCGGCCTGCCTTTGCCAGTCTGTGGGTCTCCAAAGCCGGCACCCGCCGCCTCTGTGCGCCCGCCGACCTCGGCCCCAACAGTCTCAGCGCCGTCCCTGCTCAGGCTGCAGACTGCCTTTTGCGTGTGCGGTGACCCCTCCCGTGTGGAGGTTGGGCGGGGCCCCTGGCTCAGCCACACGCCTGGTTAGACCTGCCTCTTCCCACCTCGCTGGACCAGAGAGGACCAGAGGCGGGGCGGCCCTGGTGCTGCCACAGCAGCAGGCATGTAGGCCCTTGATGTGCAACAAGGCGCTGCCGGGAGCTGCAGGGGAGGGGGGTGTCTGCGGGTGAGCTGTCTCCTCTTGTACACTTGGGACTTTTCTAATGTTCACAGTGAACATGGACTCTTACAATCAGACAAAGAATAGGTAGATGATAGACGGGTAGGTGGGTGGGTGGAAGGATGGATAGACAGATGGTGGATGGATACATAAATGAAGGATAGATGGATAGATAATGGATGATGATGAATGATGGATAGACATGATGGATGGATGGGTTGGTTGGTGGGTAGGTGGATGAATGGATGGATGATAGATGGATGATGGCTGGGTTGATGAATGGATGGGTGGATAGATGGATAGACAGATGGTAGATGGGTGAATGGGTGATGACTGGATGGTTGGATAGATAATGGTTGGATGTATGGATAGATGGTGGATGGGGGGATGAATGGATGGATAATGGATGGATGGATGGATGGATGGATGGATGGACATGATGGATGGATGGGTGGGTGGGTAGTTGGACAAATGGATGGATAATGGATGGATGGATGGGTTGGTGAAAGGACAGTTGGTGGATGGGTGGATGAATGGATGGATGATGAATGGATGATGATGGGTGGATGAATGGATGGATGGATGGGTGGATGGATGGATGGGATTGGAATAAGGAGGTGATGGACAGATGATGAATGGATGATGATGGGTGGATGGATGGATGGGTGGATGGATGGATGGATGGGTGGATGGATGGATGGGTGGATAGATGATGGATGGTGGATGGATGGATGGGTGGATGGATGGATGATGGATGGATGGATGGATGGATGGATGGGTGGATGAATGGATGATGATGGGTGGATGGATGGATGGGTGGATGGATGGGTGGATGGGTGGACGAATGGATGGATAATGGATGGGTGATGATGGTGGATGGATGGATGGGTGGATGGGTAGATGGGTGGAGGATGGAGAGACCATGCCTGACAGAGAGCAGGGGGGTTCCTCTGGGGTGCGGTGCACTGGCTGCACCTTCACTAGGTTCGGGTCTTGGCAGCGGGAGTGGAGGTGGGTAGTGGATGGCAGCTGGGGGGCGAAGGGCAGCGTGAGAGAAGGGGGTGAGCTCAGGGTGCCTGGAGGCCAGCAGGGGCGGCCGAAGGGGACCAGAGGAGGAGGGGCGTGGAGGAAGTGGGAGCCCGGCAAGGCGGGGTCCGATCAGGCAGGGGCTCCCCACAAAGCCCGGGACGGAGGGGCAGCCTCCGGGAGCCCGGGAGCCGTTGTGGCGCTGGGCAGGTCCCCCAGCTCCTCTGCCCCAACCCTCGCAGTCCTGCTGGCGGCCGGAGCTGTGCGGCCGAGCTCACTGTGACCGCGGGGGAGCTCGGAGCCAGGGCCGGGCGTGGAGGGACGGGCACAGGCCAGAGGTGGGCACTGGGGCTTCCTGGTTCGGGGTTCGTGGCCTCGACCAGCCCGGAATCCAAGAGGCAAGGAGCCTGTGGCCACATCCCGTTTGTCAGGAATTCAAGTAGGTGGATCCGGCTCATTTATGGCTCCGCTGGGCTGCCCTGGAGGCCATCCTGGGTGGAGGCCGCTCTGGGCTGGGGGGGGCCGTGCTAGGTGGGGGGGGCCGTGCTGGGTGGGGGCTGTGCTGGGTGGGGGGGGCCGTGCTGGGTGGGGGCCGTGCTGGGGGGGGGGCCGTGCTGGGTGGGGGGGCTGTGCTGGGTGGGGGCCGCTCTGGGCTGGGGGGGGCCGTGCTGGGTGGGGGGGGCCGTGCTGGGTGGGGGCCGTGCTGGTGGGGGCTGTGCTGGTTGGGGGGGGCCGTGCTGGGTGGGGGCCGTGCTGGGTGGGGGCCGTGCTGGGTGGGGGTGGCCGTGCTGGGTGGGGGCCGTGCTGGGTGGGGGGGGGCCGTGCTGGGTGGGGGCTGTGCTGGGTGGGGGGGGCCGTGCTGGGTGGGGGCCGTGCTGGGGGGTGGGCCGTGCTGGGTGGGGGCCGTGCTGGGGTGGGGGGGCCGTGCTGGTGGGGGGCCGTGCTGGGTGGGGGCCCGGCTGGGTGGGGGGGCGGTGCTGGTGGTGGAGCTGTGGCTGGGGTGGGAGGCTGTGGCTGGGTGGGTTGGGGGCCGTGCTTGGGTGGGGGGACCGTGCTGGGTGGGGTGGGCTGTGCTGGGTGGGGGGGCTGTGCTGGGTGGGGGGGGCTGGTTTGCTGGGTGGGGCTGTGCTTGGTGGGGGGCTGTGCTGGGTGGGTGGGGGCCGTGCTGGTTGGGGGGGCCGTGCTGGGGGGGGGGGCCATGCTGGGGGGGGGGCTGGTGCTGGGGTGGGGGGTCGTGCTGGGGTGGGGGGGCTTGCTGGTTTGGGGCCGTGGGGTGGGGGACGCTCTGGGCTGGGAGGCAGCAGTGAGAGCCTCCAGGTGCAGACAGCAGTTAACAGGTGCGACCTCCGGGCGCCGCCCTGGCCTCCACCAGCCCCGCACCCAGCAGCCGTGCGGCCGCTGCCTCGTTAGAATAATGATTGGTGTACGGGCACTCACTCTGACACTTTAATAAAGTGTCAGCCCTCACCAATTTGGTACTTAATAAAGTGAAATTAAATATTTATTACATCTTTGTATGTGCTGTATTTAAAACACACGTGTCCCCCTCCTCGCCCCCTGCCGGCTCCCCAAGGTTCTGCCCCACAGCCGCCTCCAGAGCCAGAGGAGGGGTGGGGGGAGGCAGTGGGGGGGAGGGGCCGGCGGGCAGGGTGATGGGGGGCTCGCAGCCAGACCTCTGCTTTCCTGTCGTCCTCGGCCAAAAGCCCCGACGCCCGCCCACCTGGACCCGTAGCCGATGGCCAGGAGGCCTGAGCCGGCGGGCGGCGGGCGGGGAAGCAGCTCAGCTCAGCTCCGCCCGTGACCCTGGGCGCCCGGAGGGTCATCCCTC
Organism: Pipistrellus kuhlii; assembly: GCF_014108245.1. NCBI lineage: Eukaryota > Metazoa > Chordata > Mammalia > Chiroptera > Vespertilionidae > Pipistrellus > Pipistrellus kuhlii. The sequence goes on from NW_023425584.1 coordinate 20,663, forward strand.
TGCTCCCAGCGGCCCAAGTCCCCCCTCACCGGGCTGAACGCAGCCCGACCTCCCTCTTTCCTCCCTGCCCCCCACGACTGCCGCGCGTGTGATCCGGGTGGCAGAGCAGGGGGGGGGGGCAGAGCCTCTGTGGGGGGGCTGGGGGGGCTGGGCAGACCCCTCGGGGCTGAGGCCTAAGCCAGGCCCACAGGAGCCTGCGGTCCATCCTTCCGCCCACCATTACCCACCCGTCACCACCGCACGCCTGCCTCTGTGTCTGCATTCTCGTATTGTAAACACTGGATACACACTGATCCTGGGAGCAGGTGCCATCCCACCCGGCTCCCCGAGTGCCGCCTGGCTCACTCAGGGGTCCCCCTGGGGCCTGGAGCCTCGACCGCCACTCCCCCCTCCCCTTCTCTATCCCTCTCCCCTTCCCCTCTCCCCTCTCCCCTCTCCCCCTCTGCCCCCGCCGTCCCCCTCCCCCTCTCCCCCCCTCCCCCCTCTCCCCCGCTCCCGCCCTTCTCCCCTCATCCCCCGCTCCCCCCTCCCACTCGCCCGTTTCACCCTCTCCCACTCTCCCCTCTCACCCCCATCTCCCCCTCTCCACTTTGTCACAACTCCCTCGCCCCCTCTCCCCCTCTCTCCCCCTTTCCACCTCTCCCCTCCCCCCTCTCCCCCTCTCCCCTCTCTCCCCCTCTCCTCTTCTCCCCTCTCCTCGTATCCCCTCTTCCCACATCTCCCCCCTCCCCGTCTCCCCCCTCCCCCTCTGCCCCTTTTCACACCTCTCCCCCCCATCTCCCAGCCACTCTCCCCCATTCTCCCCACTCTCCTCTTCCTCCTCTCCCCTCATCCTCTCCTCCCCCCCCTCTCCCCGCCCCTCGCCAGCCCTTTCTACACCCTCTCCCCCCTCTCCCCTCCCCTCTCCCCCCCCTCCCCAGCCCCTCTCTCCCCCTCTCCCCACTCTCCCCCTCTCCCCTCCCCCTCTCCCCCTCTCCCAGCCCCTCTCCCCTCCTCCCCCTCCTCCCTCCCTCCCCTCCCCCTCTCCCTCCTCCCCCACCTCCCCCTCCCCCCTCTCCCCTCCTCTCCCACTCCCCCTCTCCCAGCCCCTATCCCCTCTCCCCCTCTCCCCTCCCCCCCCCCTCCCCCCCTCTCACCCGCTCTTCTCCCAGCCCTCTCCCCCTCTCCCTCCCTCTCCTCTCTCCCCCCCCTCCTCCGCCCCTCCCAGCCCTTCTCCCTCTCCCCCTCTCCCCTCTCCCCTCCCCCCCTCTCCCCCTCTCCCAAAGCCCTCTCCCCTCCTCTCCACTCCCCCTCCCTCCCCTCCCCTCCCCCTCTCCCCCTCTCCCCTCTCCCCAGCCCCCCTCTCCCCCTACTCCCCCTCTCCCATTTTTTTTCCCCCCTCCCCCTCTCCCCTTTTCACCCTCTCCCCTTCTCCCGCCCCCTCTCCCTCTCTCGTCTCCCCCTCTTCCCCTCTCCCCGTCTCCCCCCCCCCCCTCTCCCCCTCTCCCAGCCCTTCTCCCCCTCTCCCCCTCTCCCAGCCCCTCTCCCCCTCTCCTCTCTCCCCTCTCCTCTCTCCCCCCCTCTCCCCGCCCCTCCCAGCCCGGCCGCGGGACAGCCCCTGGCAGACACGTGTTGCCCTCAGCCGCGTGCCCAGCCGTCAGCGTGCATGGCAAGGTGGGTGCCAGGCCTGAACGGAGCCTCACAGGGATGTGCACCCAGCGGGGATTTCCCAGGATGCCCTGCAGCCCCGGGAGTCACCATGCAGCGGCCCCCGCCCAGCGCCCCGCGAAGGCAGGCGTGCACAGTGACGGGCGGCGGGTCCCCGGCTCTCAGGCCACGCCTGCCCCACATTGGGGTCCGGCCCGGCCACGCCTGCCCCCCAAAGGCCGGAGCTGCTTTCCCCCCCCCCACGCCTCCCCGAAGGAGCCGCCCGGCCGGGTGGGCGCGGGCAGTGACAGCCCCCAGCCGCCGGGCGTGTGCCAGGGGCCCGGAGCCCAGGGCCGGGCAGGCGGGCACGTGGCACCTGCCAGGAGGGGGGCTGAGGCCGCCAGCCCCTGCCCCGCGGAAGCTCCTCTCGGAGCCAGTCTCACAGGTGACTGCCCGCGGGGAGCGGTCCCCAGGGCCCCCTGTGCCACCGGGACGTCCCCGAGCCCCGTTGCCGGGCAACCGCCTGGCGCACACAGCAACCGGCACCGCCAGCCCCACCGCCTTTCCCGGCGTCAGCGCCCGCGCCGTCCCCTCCCGTCCCCTCTCCTGGGCCGGTGCGGCGCCCGGCCTCTCCCCGCCTGGCACTCAGTGGCATGAGGGTCCGTGCTGGTGTCCGGGCCACAGGGCCCTGCGGGGTCCAGCCCAGCTCTCAGGCCCCGGCCAGAGGCGATTTCTGGAGGCTCGCCTGCCTGCTGGCCTGGCTCTGCCATGGCCGGGCCGGGCTGGGTGCGGGCGTGCACACCGGGGTCCCGGCCGGCACCCGGGCCCGCGCTGGGAGCCGAGGATTGCAGCAGCACCCGCAGCCCGGCTGTGGCTGCGCTGGCGCCGGGCCGGGCACAGAAGCAGCAGCACCTCGTTCAGTCAGGAGGTGCCGTCCCCTCGCCGGGTCTGGCCTGAGGGGGGCTGGCTGCCGGGCCGAGGGCCCCCGTCACCTCTGCTCCCGCCTGCGGAGGCCAGCGGGTGTGGACGTGGTGAGTGTCCACCTTGGGGCTGCGTCCGCAGAGGCCCGCCGCCGCCTGGTGCCTGCAGCGCCTGGGAGATGGACGGACCCCGCCCTCATGAGATCCGAGCACTCAGGGTGGAGGGCCCCACGGCCCCCAGAGGAGCCAGGCTTTCGGTGTCGGCGGGTGGCATGGTGGCTGAGGACCTGGCTCCCTGCTCCGCCCTTTTTAAAAATATATTTTTATTGATTTCAGAGCAGAAGGGAGAAAGAGAGAGACAGAAACGTCAGTGATCGGCTGCCTCCTGCACACCCTGCAGTAGGGATCAAGCCCGAAATCCAGGCATGCGCCTGACCCGGGAATGAACTGTGGCCTCCAGGTTCCTAGGCCAGAGCTGGCCTGCACCGGTGCTTGGTGTTTGGGGGTGACCCTGGCGGGCAGGGCCAAGGCCAAGAGGCCCACGGTGAACGGCGAAGGTGACCCAGGGTGGTCAGTGGCCTCCGAGTGCCAGTCCAGGGCTGGGAGTGGCCGGGTGGTCAGCAAGGCCCCCCGGCGGCTGGATCGGCTGTGCAAAGGCCCTGGGGCAGGAGGGAGCAGACAGAGGCGTCAAAGGGGGAGGAGGTTCAGAGCCGCGAGGGGAGGCAGGGGAGGCCGGCCAAGACGGGTCTGCACTGGATTCTGGGTCCTCAGCAAGAGACAGGGATGTGGCTGGGGGCTTGGGGGACAGGGACGGGGCGCGGCTGGGGACTGAGGGCGGGCCTGGAGCGGGGTTCTCAGCGCCCCGCCGCTCCCTGGCAGGCGTAAGGAGACCCGGCTGGGCACACAGCCTTCTGAGGTTCCACGCAGGACCGGCCGCTGCCGCCGCCTGCACCGCCGCCCTCCCCAGGAGACTGAATTTATAACGGACTCCAACGCATTTAAACCCACTTATTCAAAATTACTTTTCAATAATTACATCACCGCGCCTGTGTTGCATAATGAAATTAGCGTGAGAGATATTAGAGAGAAGATAAAATTATAAGGAATATCGAGACGCCCCTTCCCCCCTCTGCACCAGGCCCGGCTCAGCGGGGCCCGGGGAGCCTTGTGGCCGGCGGGGATGGGGTGACGTCTGGCTGTGAGTTAACCGTAACGATCGCTGCAGCTTCCGGTTGTCAGGATGGAGTGTCCCTCCATGGCCTCCCGAGCAGAGGGGCCCCGGCCAGTGGCCCCAAGTCCCCGGGGGCACAGAACGGAGGGGCAGGAGGACGGCTGGGCGTTGGGGTCAAACCCTGGCCCTGCGGTGTGGTGAGGCCACTTCTCTGCGCGGTTTTCCTCAGCCATTAGAGCGCGTAACGGCCACACGGCGGCCGGACGGCTCCCGGCGGCTCCGGGCCCAGAGGCCGGACTGTGCAGGGGTCTGGCCGGGAGGGAGCGGGAGGCCCTGGGGGTGCAGGAGCGAGCTGCTCGAGGGGGGCAGTCGGGGTGAAGGGGGGTTAGCGGGGAGAAGGGGGTGATCAGGAGGTGAAGGGGGCAGTCGGGGTGAAGGGGGGTTAGCGGGGAGAAGGGGGTGATCAGGAGGTGAGGGGCAGTCGGGGTGAAGGGGGGTAGCGGGGAGAAGGGGTGATCAGGAGGTGAAGGGGGCAGTCGGGGTGAAGGGGGGTTAGCGGGGAGAAGGGGGTGATCAGGAGGTGAAGGGGGCAGTCAGGGGGGTGAAGGGGGGTTAGCGGGGAGAAGGGGGTGATCAGGAGGTGAAGGGGGCAGTCGGGGGGTGAAGGGGGGTTAGCGGGAAAGGGGGTGATCAGGAGGTGAAGGGGGCAGTCGGGGGTGAAGGGGGTTAGCGGGGAGAAGGGGGTGATCAGGAGGTGAAGGGGACAGTCGGGGGGTGAGGGGGGGTTAGCGGGGAGAAGGGGGTGATCAGGTGAAGGGGCAGTCGGGGGGTGAGGGGGGTTAGCGGGGAGAAGGGGGTGATCAGGAGGTGAAGGGGGCAGTCGGGGGTGAAGGGGGGTTAGCGGGGAGAAGGGGGTGATCAGGAGGTGAAGGGGGCAGTCGGGGTGAAGGGGGGTTAGCGGGGAGAAGGGGGTGATCAGGAGGTGAAGGGGGCAGTCGGGGGGTGAAGGGGGGTTAGCGGGGAGAAGGGGGTGATCAGGAGGTGAAGGGGGCAGTCGGGGTGAAGGGAGAGGCAGCTGCCACCCGGAAGGCGGCCAGCTTGCCTCGTCCTTCATCGCTGAGCTGGCGGGAGGGGCGCAGCACGGAGCCCCTCTGCGGGCCGGGACCCTCTGGCAGGACTGGCTTTCCAGGGGCTCTGACCCCTGGCCCCTGGGAGGCAGCTTCATAGATGTGACCCTCCCACCGGGATCCCCGCCCACCCGGGTCCCCGCCCCCCGGAATCCCGCCCACCCGGGTCCCCGCCCACCCGGGTCCCCGCCCCCCGGAATCCCGCCCACCGGGATCCCCGCCCACCTGGGTCCCCGCCCCCCGGAACCCCGCCCACTCTCAATCACCGCCCACCGAGAATCCCCGCCCACTCTCAATCCCCGCCCACCCGGAATCCCCGCCCACTCTCAATCCCCGCAAACCCGGAATCCCGCCCACCCGGGATCCCCGCCCACTTGGGATCTACACCCAATCAGGATCCCGCCCACCGGGATCCCCGCCCACCAGGATCCCCTCGGGGTTACAGATAAAGGCTGACAAGCCGCGGGAACCAGACTGGTGCAGGGAGCCAGTTCCTGCGCATGGGCACCCCCAGCCTGGATGGGGGGCAGAGGAGCCCCAAGCTGGCGGTCACTCTGTAGAGCCTGAGACCAGTGGAAAACACAGATATTTACATTACGATTCATAACAGTCCCACAGTTACAGTTATGAAGAATTAATAGCAACGAAAGTGACTTTATGGTTGGGGGTCACCACCACATGAGGAGCTGTTTAGAGGAAGGTTGAGAACTGCTGGTAATGGATTTGGGCTGTCTTTGAATTTGCTCTTTTTTAAAAATATTTTTTAAAGATTTTTTTTTATTTTTACAGAGAGAGGAAGGGAGAGTGAGAGAGAGAGAAACATTGATGAGAGGAGAAACATTGATCGGCTGCCCCCTGCACCCTGCAGGCCCACAGCCCGGGCATGTGGCCTGACCAGGAATCGAACCAGCGACCTCTTGGGGTCGACTCTCAACCACTGAGCCACACACTGGGCTCGGAGTTTACTCTTACGGAGCCAAACCAGTCCTCACGGCTAAGTCTGAGGAAGAGAGGGCATGGCACCTGCTGTCCGGCAGTCTGAGGGGAAACCCAGCAGGTCTTCTCGGAGGAGGGAAGCACAGAGGGGTTTGCCATGCCCACAATGAGAAAGGGAGGACCTCCCGAAGGGAGGGGCAGGGCCCCAGCAGGACGCCCCCTGGAAAAGCCCACACTCAGTCCCTGCTCCCCCACAAGCCCCATCCTCCAGACCTTGGAGGATCTATGGGCCCCAGCTGATGGGGGCCTCCAGGAGACAGGGGCTGTGAGTGTGGCCTGTGGGGTCTCCCCCTGGATGTGGCTGCTCCCCAGCATGCACCCCGGCATGCACTGTCCCTGCCAAATGTCCCTGAACTCCCCTGTGACCTCAGAGACACTGCCCAGCCCCGGCCTCAGCTTTCTTCTGTTTGCCAAGGGGTCACACTAGGCCCTCCCCTCGCCCCCAGCCCGCAGTGGCAGGGTGCCCGCCCTGCCCCTCCCCAGGCCCTGGCCTCTGCCCACGCAGACCCTGCCCCGGCCCGGCCCTCGGTCCCGGCCCAGGAGCCGGAGCCAGGCCCAGGGCGGGCGGCTCGGAGGGAGGCCGGCCTTCTGTTTGTTTGTGTAACCGATTCAATATTTAAGACGCGGCCAGGCGAGCTAGCGGCTCCCCTTCCTTTGTCTCGCCCCCACCCCTCGCGCCTCCGCAAACCAGGCGGATCCACCAGCCCCCCCCTTCCCAGGCAGCCCCGCGCCGCCCGCCCGCCCGCCCGCCCGCCCGGCGTGTCAGCCTCTCCATCCTGATTATCTGGAGACGCCAATTTCAAAGAGACATCTTAATAGTGATGTCAACGAATTAATTAGATGTGTTAATGAGCTAAAAGCAACCCAAATTAAATTAATGCAGTAATAAGCACAGACAGCAAAATTAGCTCCAATTTCTCTAAATGATTCTGAACTGTACACAACACCTCCTCTCCTCGCGGCACATCCCCCAGCTCGTCAGCACCGGCGCAATTAGCTGCTTAATTACAGCCGGGCCCGCAGCCTGGAGCCCGGAGCCTGGAGCCCGGAGCCCAGGACTCGGCCGGGCGGCCTGGGGTGTCGGGCGGCTGAACCCCATAGCACAGCTGCTGTCACCGTCCCCGAGTCCCCTCCCGGCTCCACAGCCGCGGGGGCGGGCGGGCCACGGGCCGGGTGTGGGCTGCGGGTGGGCAGGCGGGCGGGGTGGCGGCCGGGCCGGGCCGGGCCGGGAGCTCCGGGTCGGAGCACTGGAGGGGCAGGAGGGGGAAGGGGATGACAGGGCGGGTGTGAGTTGTTTATTGCTTGCATCAGAATCTGAGTTGCAAGTAAAAAGCTAATTGTCCAGCCGGTTGATTTCCCACCGGGCAGAGCGAGCTGCTAATAGCTTCGTGAGAGGCTCAGGTATCTGATTAGCGGTAATTGCAGCTGGAGACGGAGCTGGGAGGAGGGGCTGGGGCGGTGAGGGGGAGGGCGGGCCCGGGCGGAGGGGCCAGGCCCGGAGGGAGGAAGCAGAGTGGGAGGCTGGGGGGGGGGGGGCAGTCACACTCACACACACACACACACACACCCCGCCTGTGGGTCAGGACCAGGAGTGGCTGGACCCCACAGTCACCAGGGCTGCAGAGGAGAGCCCGCCCTGCACCCCGCAGGCCCGTCTGTAAACAGGGCGGAGCCGCCTCCCAGGCGGTGCCCAGGGCCAGGTGCTGGGAGCCACCCGGAGCTGCCCGCGGGCGGTGCCAACAGACCGGCCGCGGCAGCTGCCCTGCGGGCACCGGGCCAGTGGCAGGAGGCCTGCCCGCTCCTCCGGTTACCTGTTACCGCGAGGAGCGCCTCCTGGAGGCAGGTGTTTTGTTCCTCTCGCCGGGGGCGGCGGTTTGGGGAGAGAGTAGGAGCTGATGGACTTGGTGCCCGCAGGACGGGCAGGCAGAGGTGCCCGCCTCCTCGCCCGCCACTCCCCTCCGCCCTCGGGTCTCCAGTGTGTTCTCCATCACAGCATGCTCATTGGTCCGCCTGTTGGTTGTCAGCTTACTGATTCATTTACAGTAGATCCAGTCCATCGGGCCGGACAGGAAGCTGGGCGATGCCCCCTCAGAACCACCGCCGCCCGGCCCTCCTGGTGGCACCACCCCGGCCCCCGTCCATGTGTGCTGTGCCCGCAGGACTGTGGCCTGTGTGCTAATGTGTGATCACGGGCCCGGGACCCTGAGCACCCGGTGGGACCCGGGGTAACGGGTGGGGGGCTGGGGCTGGGGGCACGGGAGGGGATGTCTGCGACCAGAAAGCTAAGAGCTGCCTGAGGGGCCCTCAGGGGCTGTGGGACCCTAAGAGGCCTGGCCCCTTGCCGACCAGAGCCGCACCATGATCCCGGCCGGGCACCCGGCTGCTAGGGGCACCTGGGCCACAGAACCCAAAGGTGCTGGGGGCGGGGGGAGAAGGCTGCTGACCAGACCCCAGCCTGGGGCCCAGGGACCTGCCCCACCTGCCCTGAATGCTCAGCCAGTCCTCCCCCTGCAGTGGGTGACAGCTGTGCTTCTCGGGAAGGGAGGCTGGGGGCCTCCAGGACCAGGGGGACCTGCTGCCTCCGGAAGCCACTGGTGCAGCCTCCGGAAGCCACTGGTGCAGCCCCCGGCCCGGGAGGGAGCCCTTGGCGCTGGCGGCCTCGGCCAGGTCCTGCAGGCCCGCAGCTCCCAGAGGCGCTGTCACCCGTGGGCGCGGTGCTGGGTGCTTTTCCCAGCAGGAGAAGGGGTGCGTGGCTCTGCCAGGTGCTCTCCCTGTGAGCCTTCCACCCTGAGCGGGCACCCCGGGGCCACTGGGCGGGGCCGCAGGGGCAGCAGCGGGGCTCACCCACCTGGACCCCATTCACCCGCCGGAGCCGGTGCTGGCCGCACCTGGCCCGGCCCCGGCCGGGGGCCGCGAGGGAGCGGAGGCCAGCGGGGAAGGGAGAGCCGCCCCTGTGAGCCCGGCAGGCGGCGCACGGGCGGGGAGGCGGGGCCGGGGGCCGGCGTGGACACACCTGAAGGCCGCCCCGCCGCCCGCGCCAATTAGGAGCGCACGCACATTATTGTAATTTGTCCCTGGGGCCTGGGAGGAGCGATCATTGTTATTATTTTCTGGTGGAAACGCGGGCTGCCAGTATACAAATTACACATAGTGATTAAATCCATCGGAGGCCGTTTCCTTTAAACGACGGTGTGAGCCCCTGATGCCAGAACATCAGGCGCGGCTCAGTGGGTGGCATTGACCTGTGAACCTGGAGGTCATGGTTCAATTCCAGGTCAGGACACAGGCCCGGGTTGTGGGCTCCATCCCCAGTGTGGGGCCTCCAGGAGGCAGCCATCAGTGATTCTCTCTCATCATTGATGTTTCTCTCCCTCTCCCTTCTCTGAAATCAATAAAAAATACATTTTAAAAACCTCCTGGGCCGGGACTGGTTTGGCTCAATGGATAGAGCGTCGGCTTGGGGACTGAAGGGTCCCGGGTTCGATTCCGGTCAAGGGCATGTACCTTGGTTGCGGGCATATCCCCAGTAGGGGGTGTGCAAGAGGCAGCTGATCGATGACTCTCTCTCATCGATGTTTCTAACTCTCTATCTCTCTCCCTTCCTCTCTGTACAAATCAATAAAATATATTTAAAAAAAAAAAAAAAAAAAAAAAAAAAAAAACCTCCTGGGAGGAGGGAGGCCTTGAGACCACCCAGGCCACCTCACCCATGGGGTCCGGACCTTTGGAATCGGTCCACCATGAGGTCCCTCTCCGTACAACCCTCCCTGCACCACTGGTTTGCTGTGTGACCTGGAGCAAGTTGCCTAACCTCTCTGAGCCTTCTTTTTCTCATCTGTCACAGCCTCTGTGGAAGCGCTGGCGTGAGGTCTAAGGGAGATGAAGCCTGGGGAGCCAGCCTGGGGAGGGTCCTGCTGGGCCCGGCCTCCTGCCTGTCCTCCGCTGTGCCCGGCTGTACTGGGCGGGTGTCGGTGGGTTTGTTCTCATTCGCTTTGGGAGCCGAGTGTCCTGAGGAAGACACTGTTACACTCAGTGCTGGAAACCAGAGTCTGGCCCGGGACAGGGCGAGGGAGTGGCAGCGTGGACCAGAGTCTCTGCCGTGGTTCCCCTGGGCACCTGAGGCAGGCGGCAGGCGCAGGGCTGGCTGCTGCGGTCGTTCCAGCAGCTTCTGGGGGCACATCTGTCCCTAGCCGTCTGGCGCCCGGGCCCGGGTGGCGAGGGCAGGGCCAGAGGCCGCAGTGTGGGGCTGGCACCGGGGTGTGCTCAGGGTGAGGTTTTCTGTCTCTGGGACTGGTCGGCCCTGGGAGGTCAGTGCTGCTGGCCCCAGGGGTCAGGGCAGCCGCCACACGAGCCAGAGAGCGAGTTAGTTCAGCCCGTGGGCGAGTCCCACGCCGCCCGGAGGCCAGGGGCCCTCTGGAGGGGCCTGGTGCCCCCGTGGCAGGGGTTCCACAGACCAGGCGACCCGAACTGCAGATTCATCCTGTCGCTTGGGAGGCCCGAGCTCTGGGGTGGCTGTGCACCCGCCTGTCCTCACGGACGGCCCCTCCTCTTCTGAGAAGGACCCCAGGCCTGTCAGGGCCAGCCCCGGACCCCGTCTTAGCTGACTTCTCCGGCGCAGGCCCTATTCCAAAGAAGGTCATTCACAGGATGGTGGTGGGCCTCCAGCACAGCTTCAGGGAATACAAGTCAACGTGGGATGAATTCTCTCTCAGGAGCTATTGTTTTTTACGTTTTAAGCAACAAAAACAACAACATATAAAAAGAGAAAGAAGAAACACGCCCCACTGCTCGGAGCCCTGAGCCGAAGCCGCTTGGAGTGAGGACACAGGCAGATGGGCGACCCCATGGGGAGGCACAATATCCGTGTGGACCAGAGGCCACAGCAACACCCTGGCCTGTGGCTCTGCCCGCCCTCAACAGGCCCCTCCCACTCTCAGCCCCCGCCCCGACAGGCCCCTCCCACTTATAGACCCCACCCTCAGACAGGCCCCTCCCACCCTCAGACAGGCCCCCCCACTCATCAGCCCCGCCTCGATAGGCCCCTCCCACTCACCGGCCCCGCCCCAGAGAGGCCCCTCCCATTCACAGGCCCCACCCCAGAGAGGCCCCTCCCATTCACAGACCCCACCCCGACAGGCCCCTCCCACTCACCGGCCCCACCCCAGAGAGGCCCCTCCCATTCACAGACCCCACCCCGACAGGCCCCTCCCACCCTCAGACAGGCCCCTCCCACTCGTCGACCCCGCCCTGATAGGCCCCTCCCATTCACAGGCCCCACCCCAGACAGGCCCCTCCCACTCACCGGCCCCGCCCCAGAGAGGCCCCTCCCATTCACAGGCCCCACCCCCAGACAGGCCCCTCCCGTTACCAGGCCTTCCCATCGCCAGGCCCTGCTCCCAGGCGGCCCACCCCCTCCTTGCTCCCCTCCCCGCTCCCACTGCAGAGGCAGGCCTGTCACGTGCCCTGCCCCCTACTGGTTAGGTACAGCCTGCCACCCGCACACTCTTTCTGCACCCAGAATGCTCTGGGCTGTAGCCACAGGGCCCCCGGGCAGTGATAGCCTTCCTCTGCGGGACCCGGTTCTGCAGGTCTAATTCCGCGTGTTCTCTGCACCGGGAGCTCCCACATCTCCGCCCGCAGACGGTGCAGGCTGCCAGCCTGCAGGGACCGCTGTGCTGGGGGGGGGAGAGGGACAGGCGACGTGCACGCTGTTCCCTGCAGGGGCGTGGCCTCCCCCCCACCCTGGCTGCCTCCCCGGACCCCCGGCCTCCCCCCCGGACCCCAGGACCCCCCCATCTGGCCCCCGGGCCCCCGCTCCGCGGCCTCCCCTCCCGGCTGCCTCCGTGCGTGGCGGCCACATCACTGTGGCGAGGATCCTGCAGCCATTCTCTGTATGTGCCTCCGTGCATACACATGTCCGTGCACACACGCATGCATACGTGTACACACGTGTACACACGCACCACGAGGCTTCCCGGGGCAGCGCCTCCGTGGTCTGGGGCTCCCTGCAGGTGCCCCTTGCGGGTGGGGAAGCGGAGGCCTCGGCCTGGGAGCCCGCAGGCCCCCGCCCCCCCACACCCGGAGGCGGGGAGGCCAGCCAGCCTCAGCCACCCCGCGGCCAGGCCCGGGCGAAAGGCCGGTCCTCGGGGACATCCGGGAGGGACGCTGCCCAGGCCTGGCCCCGCAGCGCAGGGGCTGGCGGAGCCGCCTGCCTGGCCCCGGCCAGGGACTCCCGTGAGCGCAGAGGCCGAGGCTGGAAACGTGTCCTTCAGGCCCAGGGCGGCTCTTCGACCCCCACACCCGCGGGAGCTCTGGGGAGCACCCACCGCCTGCCCTGGGAGAGCCTCACGGCTGCACCCAGGAGGGGGCGGGCCTCAGGGCCTCTGCGGTGTGTGTGTGTGTGTGTGTGTGTGTGTGTGTGTGTGAGTGTGTCTGTGTGTGTGTCTGTGTGTGTGTATGTATGAGTATGTGTGTCTGTGTGTGTGTGAGTGTGTCTGTGTGTGTATGTATGTGTGTATGTGTGTCTGTGTATGTGGGTGTGAGTGTGTGTCTGTGTGTGTGTGTGTGTGAGTGTGTCTGTGTGTATGTATGTGTGTATGTGTGTCTGTGTATGTGTGTGTGAGTGTGTGTCTGTGTGTGTGTGAGTGTGTATGAGTGTGTCTGTGTGTGTCTCTGTGTGTGTATGTATGTGTGTCTGTGTATGTGTGTGTGTCTGTGTGTGTGTATGTGAGTGTGTGAGTGCGTCTGTGTGTGTGTCTCTCTGTGTGTATGTATGTGTATGTGTGTCTGTGTGTGAGTGTGTCTGTGTGTGTGTGTCTGTGTGTGTATGTATGTGTATGTGTGTCTGTGTGTGTGTGAGTGTGTGTGTGTCTGTGTGTGTGTGAGTGTGTCTGTGTGTGTGTCTCTGTGTGTGTATGTATGTGTATGTGTATGTGTGTATGTCTGTGTGTCTGTGTGTATGTGTATGTGTGTGAGTGAGTGCGTCTGTGTGTGTGTGTCTGTGTGTGTATGTATGTGTATGTGTGTGTCTGTGTGTGCGTGTGTCTGTGTGTGTGTCTGTGTCTGTGTATGTGTGTGAGTGTGTGTCTCTCTATGTGTATGTATGTGTGTGTATGCGTGTCTGTCTATATGTGTGTGTGCGTATGTGTGTATGTGTGTATGTGTGTGTGTGTGTGTGTGTGTGTGTGTGTGTATGTGTTGGGGGTGGTGCTCAGCGTGTGCACATGGCACAGTGTTCATCACAGCCCCAGCGCCAGCTCAGGGCTCAGGGCTTGCCGCCCAGAAAAGCTGCCAGGAAGGTGAGCACTGGAGGCTGGGCGAGCTGTGAGCTGGGGAGGAGGCTGCAGCAGCCCTGAGCCCCCAGCCCCTGAGCCCCCAGCCCCTGAGCCCCCAGCCCCTGAGCGCCCAGCCCTGAGCCCCCAGCCCTGAGCGCCCAGCCCTGAGCCCCCAGCCCTGAGTGCCCAGCCCTGAGCGCCCAGCCCTGAGCCCCCAGCCCTGAGCCCCCAGCCCTGAGTGCCCAGCCCTGAGCGCCCAGCCCTGAGCCCCCAGCCCTGAGCCCCCAGCCCTGAGTGCCCAGCCCTGAGTGCCCAGCCCTGAGTGAGCCCCCAGCCCTGAGTGCCCAGCCCTGAGCCCCCAGCCCTGAGTGCCCAGCCCTGAGCGCCCAGCCCTGAGCCCCCAGCCCTGAGTGCCCAGCCCTGAGTGAGCCCCCAGCCCTGAGCGCCCAGCCCTGAGCCCCCAGCCCTGAGTGCCCAGCCCTGAGTGAGCCCCCAGCCCTGAGTGCCCAGCCCTGAGTGCCCAGCCCTGAGCCCCCAGCCCTGAGCCCCCAGCCCTGAGTGCCCAGCCCTGAGTGCCCAGCCCTGAGCCCCCAGCCCTGAGTGCCCAGCCCTGAGTGAGTGCCCAGCCCTGAGCCCCCAGCCCTGAGTGAGTGCCCAGCCCTGAGCCCCCAGCCCTGAGTGCCCAGCCCTGAGTGCCCAGCCCTGAGCCCCCAGCCCTGAGCCCCCAGCCCTGAGTGAGTGCCCAGCCCTGAGCGCCCAACAGAGAAGCCAGCGGCCAGGGCAGCTGAGAGCCGGAGAGAAGGCTCCAGAGCCCTCAGGTGGGAGGAGGCCTGTGGGCAGGGAAAGCTGAGGGCTAAGGGCGCTGCAGGAGCCGGGAGCCGGGAGCTGGGGAGAGCAGGGCCGGGCGAGGGGCCAGTGTGACGGTGGCTGCGAGGAGCCGCGCCGTGTGTGCGTGTGGAAGGGACTCGCAGGCCTGCGCCGAGGTGTGCTGGAGCCAAGTGCACCCGTGTCTGCTGTGCACGGGGACCTGCCCCGGCACCAGCGAGCCTGAAGGCCGCACGGCTCCGGAAACGCCGCAGCGCCACCTGCCGGCCGCGCTCGGGGCCGCATGGGTCCGAGGTGGGATGAGAGGTCCAGAGGCCCCGCCCACTGTCGGGCCCCGCCCCTCGGAGTCGGGCTCCGCCCGCGTCAGGCCACGCCCCGGCACAGGCCCCGCCCCTGCGGGTCGGGAGGGTCTCCGCCCTGTGTGGGGCCTGGCCCAGGAGGCAGGCCAGAGACCCTTCTTACCCAGTAGTGTTTCCAAGAGGCGGTACTCAGCTTTAGGGGTCTCGGCTGAAAAGTGGGGACAACTTTTATTTCATAATTAAACATTTAAGAAAAAACACTCAGATTGACACCCTGCAAAGGCTCCCAGGAGCCCTTATGATCAAGCCCAAAGTCCTTTTATTTTTTAAAAAATATTTTTTGTTTTTAGAGAGAGAGGAAGGGAGAGGAAGAAAAAGAAACACGGATGTTGGCTGCCTCCTGCACACATCCTGCACACATGTGCCCTGGGTGGGAACTGAACCAACAACCTTCTGGTTCACAGGTGACAACCAACCAACTGAGCCATACTGCCCAGGGCAAACCCAAAGTCCTTAACCAAGACCAAAGATGGACAGCGAAACTGCCCTCCTCTGACGGGGCCTGGCCGATCCCTGAGGCCCAGGCCTCTGACCTCACCTGAGGCCTAGCCAATCCCTGAGGCCCAGGCCTCTGACCTCACCTGAGGCCTAGCCAATCCCTGAGGCCCAGCCCTCTGACATCACCTAGGGCCTGGCCAATCCCTGAGGCCCAGCCCTCTGACGTCACCTAGGGCCTGGCCAATCCCTGAGGCCCAGCCCTCTGACCTCACCTGGGGCCTGGCCAATCCCTGAGGCCCAGCCCTCTGACATCACCTAGGGCCTGGCCAATCCCTGAGGCCCAGCCCTCTGACCTCTCCTGGGGCCTGGCCAATCCCTGAGGCCCAGGCCTCTGACCTCACCTGAGGCCTAGCCAATCCCTGAGGCCCAGCCCTCTGACGTCACCTAGGGCCTGGCCAATCCCTGAGGCCCAGCCCTCTGACCTCACCTGGGGCCTGGCCAATCCCTGAGGCCCAGGCCTCTGACCTCACCTGGGGCCTGGCCAATCCCTGAGGCCTAGGCCTCTGACCTCACCTGGGGCCTGGCCAATCCCTGAGGCCCAGGCCTCTGACCTCACACAAGTCTGGGGAGAGGGGAGTGGGCAAGGGGGAGGCAGGAGGGGCAGCCTGCCGTCTCCAGAGTGGACGTCGCCCTGGTGCCACAGGGAGCGGCGCAGACGCAGCTCAGACCGCCCCCGAGACGGACAAGCCGGCGCCTCGCTGGCCGTGTGGGCGGCAGGCAGGTGTGCGGCTCAGCGGCCGGCGCAGCCGGGGCTTCGCTGGGAGAGCTCTGCCAAAGGCCGCCAGAGCCAAAGGCCTGTGGGTCCCGGAAGGGAAACCGAGGCACAGGGAGGGCCTGCCCGCCCCTCAGGGCTGCCGTGCACCTGGTCCCTCCATCCTCCCCCGGCCCACGGCCCCCCGGCCGGTGACAGAGGCCCGGCCCGGCCTCATCCGCCGGCCTCACCCGCCCCAGCCCCCAGGAGCCGTTTACCTTCCGCGCGGGTCCAAGATATTAATTAAGATAAATCTACCTCCATTTTGAGATTCTCTTATCGTGTAATTTATCAAAATTATGTTAATTATTTCTGTAGGGCAGCAAAATTATTACCTCTTTTGTGTCTGATTTGTATTAATATTCATAATTTAATAATTCAGCATCCCGGCCATCTGGTCCGGAGCAGGCGCCTCTCCCTCCCTCGGTCCCAGCCAAGGGGTCCCCGCCGCCCGCCCGGGTCCCCGGGGCCCCCGCCGCCCCTGCGCCGGCGCCACCCGCCCGGCGGCCCCCGCGGCCCCGGCCCCGGCCTGGCCCCCGCGGCCCCGGCCCGGCCCCCGCGGCCCCCGCGGCCCCGGACCCACGCGCAGGTCCACCCCTCCGTCTCCCGCCACCCCCTGGCAGGTGAGCCGAGCTGAATTGACATTTTCCACACTTTGTGAGTTTTACACTGTAATTTGACATAATTAATGCCTACATTACTGCTGATAATTTAGCTAGTTAATTAAACTCGGAGGAGATAATTAAGGAAAGGCTACTGCTTGGATTGCTAATTGTTTTTGTCATTATTTCAGGGGCCGACAGCTGCCGGCTGAGTCATCCTGTTCTGTCAGCTGACGGGTCATGTGACTTCCAGAGGGGGAGGCCCACAGCAGGGACCTGGCTGCTGCTGGGAGCCAACGCGGGCCACCTCCTCCCCGCCTCCCTCCCCTCCCCTCCCCTCCCCATCTTCCTCCCTTTTCCTCCCCTCCCCTCCCCATCTCCCTCCCGTTCCCTCCCCTCCCTCCTCTCTGCAGTGACACCCCCCCACCTTGGCCTCTGGGGTCACCTGAAGTTCAGGCTCAACAAGCTGAGCAGGAGGGACCCCCAGCCCCACACCAAGCCCAACCTTCTTACCACCTGGTCCCCAGTGGTCAGAGATGTAGAACTTTCCGGACCCCTAGAAGCTAGAATGCTGGGGGCCAGTGGGGTTATGGATATGGTTATGGATATGGGTTATGGATATGGTTATGGATATGGGTTATGGATATGGTTATGGATATGGGTTATGGATATAGGGTTATGGATATGGCTGTAGACAGTGTTAGAGTTAGGAATAGGGTTAGGGTTACGGCTAGGGTTAGGGTTAGGGCTAGGGTTAGGGTTAGAGCTAGGGTTAGGGCTAGGGTTTAAGGTTAGGGTTAGGGGATAGGGTTAGGATTAGGGTTAGGGCTAGAGCTAGGGCTAGGGTTAGGGTTAGGGTTAATGTTAGGATTAGGGCTAGGGTTAGGGTTTGGGATAGGGTTAGGGTTCGGGATAGGTTTACCGTTAGGGATGGGGTTAGTGCTGGGGCTAGTGTTTAGGGTTAGGGTTAGGGCTATAGCTAGGGCTATGGTTAGGGTTAGGGCTAGGGGTTGGGAATAAGGTTAGGGATATGGTTAGTGCTAGGGCTAGGGTTTAGGGTTAGGGTTAAGGATAGGGTTAGGGTTAGGGCTAGGGTTAGGGCTAGGGATAGGGTTAGGGATAGGATTAGGGTTTGGGTTAGTGTTAAAGATAGGGTTAGGGTTAGGGTATGGGTTAGAGCTAGGGATAGGGTTAGGGATAGGAGTAGGGTTAGAGTTAGGGTTAAGGATATGGTTAGGGTTAGGGTTAGGGTTAGGATTATGGCTAGGGTTTGGGATAGGGTTAAGGTTAGGGTTAGAGCTAGGGCTAGGGTTAGCGTTAGGGTTAGGGTTAGGGTTAGAGTTAGAGTTAGGAATAGGTTAGGGTTAGGGTTAGGGTTAGGGTTAGGAATAGGTTTAGGGATAGGGATAGGATTAGAGTTATGGTTAAGGATAGGTTTAGGGTTAGAGTTAGGATTAGGATATAGAGCTAGGGCTGGGTTTTGTGTTTGGGATAGGGTTAGTGTTAGGGATAGGGTTAGGGTTAGGGTTAAAGCTAGGGCTAGGTTAGGGTTATGATATGGTTAATGTTAAGGCTAGAGCTAGGGGTAAGTTTACGTTTAGGGGTAGGTTTAGAGTTAGGGTCAGAATGAGGGTTAGGGTTAGGAATAGGGTTAGAATTGGGGTCATTATTAAAATAGGTTTAGTGTTAGGGATAGTTTAGGGTTAGGGTTAGTGTTTGGGTTAGGGATAAGGTTAGGGTTAGGGATAGGGTTAGAGACAAGGTTAAGGATAGGGTTAGTTTTATGGTTAGGGTTAGTTTAGGGTTAGTTTTAGGGTTAGGGAAAGGTTTAGGATTAAGGATATGGTTATGGATAGCAATAGCATTAGGGATAAGGTTATCGTTAGGGTTATTAGCGTTATTGTTAAGGATAGGTTTAAGGTTAGGGTTAAGGCTAGGGCTAGAGTTTTGGATAGGGATAGGGTTAGGATTAGGTTTAGGGTTATGTGTAGGGATAAGTTTAGGGTTAGGTTTAGGGTCCGATTTAGTTTTAAGGGTCAGGGTCAGGGTCAGGGATAAGGTCCCTCCTCCCCCGGCAGCGCCCCCTCAGAGGCACCCGCCACGGGAGACCGTCCTGGTCAGGGGCAGCTGGGTGCAGACTGGGGAGAAGCCGGGGGAGGTGGCGAGACCCAGCCCCACGCCCAGGGCCGGGCTGAGCCTCCCTCAGAGGCCTACGCCCCAGCCGTCCGTCCAGCCGTCCACGCCTGCCCCAAGGTCACGGCCACCTGCAGTTGGCCAGGGCCACACCTGGTGCCGCGGCCAATTCTGCCCCCGCAGGCCGGGCCCTCTGGCCTGTGCCGCCCCCGGGGTACCCCACAGGGTCCATGCATCGGCACACCGGCACTGAACTGCCCCCTCCCCCAGCCCCCTGCGTGGAGGAGCCATCCCCCACACCAGCCAGCTCTTTCCGGAAAGTTCTCCCCTGTAAACAAACGGGGACAGACACAGCCACGCGGGAACGTGATGGGGTTAAAATCACTGAGTTTTACACAAACATGGGAGAACAAACAAAAGGTTTTAGCTTTTTAATTTAAGAAAAGAGGAAGGTGATATAATTTCAATTTTTGATAAAATAAGATGTTCCCGATAATGTGATTTCAATTGGATTACATCCGACGCACGTTGTAGTGTCTGCGGGCTGCCGACAGGTGTGTGGGGTCTCTGTTCGCAATGTAACGAAGCAGCTCCCACTCCATCAGCGACAACCTAACAGTGTGTCTCCGGCTCCACCCTGCCATCAGGAGCTCCTGGCGGCTCTGACAGAGTCCGGGCCTCTGACCAGGACCGAGGACCAGGACGAGACAACTGGCGGACTGGCGGACAGAGGGGCTCTCGGGACCTGCTGTGGGGACCCCGGGGGGCGGAGGCCCAGGAATCAGAGTCCAGGCTCCAGGAGAGTGGGAGCCACCGCAGCACAAGGAGGGGGTGCAGGCGGCCAGAGGCAGAGTCCCACCCGGGCCCCGTCACACAGGCCGTGTGACGGGCTGCCCCCCCTATCGTGAGCCTGGCACTCCTTTGTGACTCAGCTTCCCCTCTTGTCAAAGGGCTAGAGCACTGCTTACACCACCAGTTTCCGCAAAGGGCGGCCCTCCCCTGACCCCCCTTCCTGCTGCAGCCACTGCCCTGCCCAGCGCCCCTGAATTCTGCCCAGCCAGACCTCGGCCACGGGTCCCTCTGCTCCGTGTCCTTCAGCACAGGCCACAGCCCCCAGACCCACAAGACAGGAGTGAGAGGTGCCACCAGGGACCAGCCCCCCATGTCCCCCACCCCACGTCCACTGGAAACGGGTGTCTCCGGGCCACGTGGGGGCGGGAGGAGGGGAGGCTGGGCGTGCGAGGTCTCCTGAGGCGCAGGCAGGAGCCCAGCCACGTGGCCCCGGAGCCTGCTGGGCCAGCCTCTCCTCAGCTCCTGGCAAGTTGTTGGGGCCCCAGGATGACCCCTCGGGTCAGGGGTGGGCAGTGGTGAAGCCAGGCCCCTGCACCCCAGCGGCCCCCACGGCCCCCTCCTCCGCCCTGGGGCTGACGGATGTCACAGGACTGGCGCCCGGTGACTGGTGGCCCCAGGACGGTGCTTGTCCTGCAGTGACTGAGTGTGGGGTCCGGCCCCGGCCTGGTGGGGAGCCAGGACAGCGTGGGGCTCGGGCCTGGACCACGAGCAGACAGACCGCCTCTGCCCACTACGCCACTGTGCCCACCCCGGACGCCCCGGACTCGGGGCAGCGTGATGGACAGGGGCTCCCAGGCCCCGCGGGACCCTCTGAGGGCCCCAGTGCCCTCGGCGGACAGGCTGGAGCCCTTCTGCCATCTCAGAGACCCCACAGGCACCCCAGCCGCCTGGGAGGGGGTCTGGGCGCAGTTCGGCCCATCCAGGAGCTGTGGCTGCAGGGCGGTCTATGAGCCCAGCCCTGCAGGGTGGCCCTCTGCCTCCATCTGGTGGTGGAGAGGCCACACTGCGGAGGCGGTCTCAGCCGCAGGGTCAGGGCCCCCTCCAGGTCCTCCAGAGGCTCATCCAGGCCCCCCTGCTGACCGCACAGCCAGGCCTGCTGACCGCGCAGGGCGCCCGCCCTCCGTCCCCGCTGTCCCCTCCGGGGGCCTCGCTGGACCCCCCCGCCCCGACCCCAGCCCCGACCCCAGCCCAGACCCCCCACCCCCGCACCCGCCCCGACCCCCGGGGCGCGGCGAGCGGAGGCGGAGCCAGGTCGTGGTCAGCTCTTTATTGAGGCCGCTCGGGCCCACGAGGGTCCAGCCGCCGCCGGGCCCCGGCCAGGGCTCACTCCGGGGTCCTGCTCCTGCCCTTCGGGGACCAGATCTTGGAGAAGCGGAACTTGGACTTCTTCCTCTGCAGGTCTGAGGACGGGACACTCAGGACACGCCAGCTCCGGCTGCGGCCCGCGGGCCTGTCCCCCGTTCCCGGCGGGCCCACCAGGGCCGCCCCCGCCCCGGCCCGCGGCGGCCCAGCAGGACCGGACCCGTCCCCGGAGCACCCGGCGCCGCCTCAGAGCCCCCCGCCCTGACCAGCTGCACTGGACCCTCCGCTGACGGACACACCCCAAAGGGTGCGCCTTCTCCGCCTGCTCCGAGGGCCCCTCCCGAGGCCCCTCCCGAGGCCCCTCCCCCAGACCCCTCCCCTCAGGCCCCTCCCCTCAGGCCCCTCCCCCCAGGCCCCACCCCTCAGGCCCCTCCCCCCAGGCCCCACCCCTCAGGCCCCTCCCCCCAGACCCCTCCCCTCAGGCCCCTCCCCTCAGGCTCCTCCCCCCAGACCCCTCTCCCCAGACCCCTCCCCTGAGGCCCCTCCCCTTATGCCCCTTCCCTCAGGCCCTCCCCTCAGGCCCCTCCCCTCAGGCCCCTCCCCCTCACGCTCCTCCCCTCAGGCCCCTCCCCCCAGGCCCCTCCCCTCAGGCTCCTCCCCCAGACCCCTCCACCCAGGCCCCTCCCCTCAGACCCCTCCCCTCAGGCCCCTCCCCCTCAGGCTCCTCCCCCTCAGGCCGCTCCCCTCAGGCTCCTCCCCCCAGGCCCCTCCCCTCAGGCCCTCCCCTCTGGCCCTCCCCTCAGGCTCCTCCCCCCAGGCCCCTCCCCTCAGGCCCCTCCCCTCAGGCTCCTCCCCCTCAGCCCCCTCCCCTCAGGCCCCTCCCCTCAGGCCCCTCCCCCTCAGGCTCCTCCCCCTTAGGCCCTCCCCTCAGGCCGCTCCCCTCAGGCTCCTCCCCCAGGCCCCTCCCCTCAGGCTCCTCCCCCTTATGCCCCTCCCCTCAGGCCCCTCCCCCTTATGCCCCTCCCCTCAGGCCGCTCCCCTCAGCCCCCTCCCCTCAGGCCCCTCCCCCTCAGGCTCCTCCCCTCAGGCTCCTCCCCCTCAGGCTCCTCCCCTCAGGCCCCTCCCCCTCAGGCCCCTCCCCTCAGGCCCTCCCCTCAGGCCCCTCCCCCGTGCAGACCCCGTTACCCAGCCTCTGGATCATGGTCTCCAGCACCTCGTCCTCCTCCTGCTCCCTGAAATGCGAACGTCCCCCCAGTCACCCTCACACCCGAGCCGGAGCCGGAGCCCCTCCGCCCGGCCCCCCTCCCCGCCCTCCCCGGCCCCCCCCATCCCCCGGGCCCCCTCCCCCGGACCCCGCCCCCCGCACCTGAGCCGGTCCTCGTCCAGGAAGTCGACGATGTCGCTGCGGTCGTTGACGGTGCTCACGTACTGGGTCAGCAGGTCCTGCTCCCGCTGCCGGTCCCGGGGCGACTTCAGACCCTCTGGAGGGGCAGCCGGGTCAGCGGAGCCCCCTCAGAGCAGTGCCCCCTGCGGGAGGGCGGGGCCCGGGCCCCTGGGGTGGCGGGGAGAAGGAAGGACCGCGGGGCCGCCTCACCCGCCTCGCAGGGCGCCCAGTGTGGACAGAGGGAGAGGGGAGGGAGAGGTGGACAGAGGAGGGAGAGGTGGACAGAGGAGGGAGAGGGGAGGAGGGAGAGGTGGACAGAGGAGGGAGAGGGGAGGATGGAGAGGTGGACAGAGGAGGGAGAGGTGAGGAGGGAGAGGTGGACAGAGGACGGAGAGGTGAGGAGGGAGAGGTGGACAGAGGAGGGAGAGGGGAGGAGGGAGAGGTGGACAGAGGAGGGAGAGGTGAGGAGGGAGAGGTGGACAGAGGAGGGAGAGAGGAGGAGGGAGAGGTGGACAGAGGAGGGAGAGGTGAGGAGGGAGAGGTGGGCAGAGGAGGGAGAGGTGGACAGAGGAGGGAGAGGTGGACAGAGGAGGGAGAGGTGAGGAGGGAGAGGTGGGCAGAGGAGGGAGAGGTGAGGAGGGAGAGGTGGACAGAGGAGGGAGAGGTGAGGAGGGAGAGGTGGACAGAGGAGGGAGAGGGGAGGATGGAGAGGTGGACAGAGGAGGGAGAGGGGAGGAGGGAGAGGTGGACAGAGGAGGGAGAGGGGAGGATGGAGAGGTGGACAGAGGAGGGAGAGGGGGGGAGGGAGAGGTGGACAGAGGAGGGAGAGGGGAGGATGGAGAGGTGGACAGAGGAGGGAGAGGTGAGGAGGGAGAGGTGGACAGAGGAGGGAGAGGGGAGGAGGGAGAGGTGGACAGAGGAGGGAGAGGGGAGGAGGGAGAGGTGGACAGAGGAGGGAGAGGTGAGGAGGGAGAGGTGGACAGAGGAGGGAGAGGTGAGGAGGGAGAGGTGGACAGAGGAGGGAGAGGGGAGGGAGAGGTGGACAGAGGAGGGAGAGGGGAGGAGGGAGAGGTGGACAGAGGAGGGAGAGGGGAGGAGGGAGAGGTGGACAGAGGAGGGAGAGGGGAGGAGGGAGAGGTGGGCAGATGAGGGAGAGGTGGACAGAGGAGGGAGAGGGGGGGATGGAGAGGTGGACAGAGGAGGGAGAGGTGAGGAGGGAGAGGTGGACAGAGGAGGGAGAGGGGAGGAGGGAGAGGTGGACAGAGGAGGGAGAGGGGAGGATGGAGAGGTGGACAGAGGAGGGAGAGGTGAGGAGGGAGAGGGGAGGAGGGAGAGGTGGACAGAGGAGGGAGAGGTGAGGAGAGGAGGGAGAGAGGAGGGAGAGGTGGACAGAGGAGGGAGAGGTGAGGAGGGAGAGGTGGACAGAGGAGGGAGAGGTGAGGAGAGGAGGGAGAGGGGAGGAGGGAGAGGTGGACAGAGGAGGGAGAGGTGAGGAGGGAGAGGTGGACAGAGGAGGGAGAGGGGAGGAGGGAGAGGTGGACAGAGGAGGGAGAGGTGGACAGAGGAGGGAGAGGTGGACAGAGGAGGGAGAGGGGAGGAGGGAGAGGTGGACAGAGGAGGGAGAGGTGGACAGAGGAGGGAGAGGTGGACAGAGGAGGGAGAGGGGAGGAGGGAGAGGTGGACAGAGGAGGGAGAGGGGAGGAGGGAGAGGTGGACAGAGGAGGGAGAGGTGGACAGAGGAGGGAGAGGGGACAGAGGAGGGAGAGGGGAGGAGGGAGAGGTGGACAGAGGAGGGAGAGGGGAGGAGGGAGAGGTGGACAGAGGAGGGAGAGGGGAGGATGGAGAGGTGGACAGAGGAGGGAGAGGGGAGGGGGGAGAGGTGGACAGAGGAGGGAGAGGAGGGAGAGGTGGGGAGAGGTGGACAGAGGAGGGAGAGGTGGACAGAGGAGGGAGAGGTGGGCAGAGGAGGGAGAGGTGGACAGAGGAGGGAGAGGAGGGAGAGGTGGGGAGAGGTGTGGACAGGGATGTGGAAACGGCGGGAACCAAGCCACTCGGCCACAGGACCCATAACCCCCAGCAGCACCCCCCACACAGCGCTCCCCCCACAGCGCCCCCCCCACAGCGCCCCCCCCCACAGCGCTCCCCCCACAGGGCTCCCCCCACAGCGCTCCCCCCACAGCGCCCCCCCCACAGCGCTCCCCCCACAGCGCCCCCCCCACAGCGCCCCCCCCACAGCGCCCCCCCACAAGGCTCCCCCAACCGCTCCCCCACAGCGCTCCCCCCACAGCGCCCCCCCCACAGCGCCCCCCCCCCACAGCGCCCCCCCCAGCGCTCCCCCCACAGCGCTCCCCCCACAGCGCCCCCCCCACAGCGCCCCCCCCACAGCGCACTGCAGGGGGAGGGGGACGCACCCGGTCGGGCCATCAGCTGGCGCAGCTCGTCCAAGATGTCCAGCTGCTTCTCCTCCAGGCTCTGGTCCTTGGCCCTGCAGGGGACAGTGTGAGGTGGGACAGCGAGAGGAGGGGGGAGGACGGGGAGAATGGTGAAGGAGGGGAGGGGGAGGGGGAGGATATGGAGGGGGAGGGGAAGGAAGCGGGAGGAGGAGAGGGGAGGGGGAGGGGGAGGAGATGGAGGGGGAGGAGGGAGGAGGAGGGAGGGGAGGAGGGGGGAGGGGTAGGCGGCGTAGAGGAGGGGGAGAATGGAGGGATGGGGAGGGAGGGGGGGAAGGAGGAGGAGGGAGGAGGAGATGGAGGGGGAGGGGAAGGAAGCGGGAGGAGGAGAGGGGAGGGGGGAGGGGGGAGGGGGAGGGGGAGGGGAGGGGGGAGGAGGGGGGGGAGGGGGGGGAGGGGGAGGGGGGAGGAGTGAGGAGGGGAGGGGGAGTGGAGGGGATGGAGGGGAGGGGGGGAGGGGGAGGGGAGGGGACGGAGGGAGGGGAGGAGGGAGGGGAGGGGGGAGGGGGAGGAGATGGAGGGGGAGGGGAAGGAAGCGGGAGGAGGAGGGAGGGGAAGGGAGGAGGAGAGGAGGGGGAGAGGGGGAGGGGGATGAGGGGAGCGGGGGAGGGGGAGGGGACGGCAGGGGGGTGGGGCAGGGGGATGGTGGGAGGGAGGCGGGGAGGGGGGAGGGGGGAGGGTGGAGGGGGAGGGGGCGGCGGGGGGGGGGGAGGGGAGGGGGGGAGGGGGAGGGGGGGAGGAGGATGGAGGGGGAGGGGGGAGGGGAGGAGATGGAGGGGGAGGGGAGGAGATGGAGGGGGAGGGGGGAGGGAGGAGATGGAGGGGGAGGGGAGAGGGGGGAGGGGAGGGGGGAGGAGAGGAGATGGAGGGGGAGGGGAGGGGATGGAGGGGGAGGGGAGGGGATGGAGGGGGAGTGGAGGGGGGAGGGGGGAGGGGAGGGGATGGAGGGGGAGGGGAGGAGGGGAGGGGAGGGGGGGGGGAGGGGGGGGGGAGGGGAGGAGATGGAGGGGAGTGGAGGGGGAGGGAGGAGTGGGAGGGGATGGGGGAGGGGGAGGGGGGAGGAGGAGGGGGAGGGGAGGAGGGGGAGGGGACGGGGGAGGGGGAGGAGGCGGAGGGGAGGGGAGGGGGAGGGGAGGGGGAGGGGAGGGGAGGGGGAGGGGGAGGGGAGGGAGGGGGGAGGGGAGGAGGCCGGGGGCTGGGCCCTCACTTGTACATCAGCTCTGACTCCAGCCGCAGCAGCAGCTGCTTCTCGTGGATGAGCCGGAACCAGTCCACCATGAGTGCGTCCTCCGAGGCGTCTGCGGGAGGAGCCGGGCTGGCACGGGGAGGCCGGGGGCCCACAGGCTGGCTTTGGGCGGCGGGGAGGCCGGGGGGGGGGACAGGGCGGGGGGGGCGAGGAGGGCCGGGCAGTGGGGAGAGGCCGCTCACCCCCCTCGGCCGCCCGCAGGCGCCTCTCCAGGTCCACGCCCCTGAGCTCCAGTGCGTCCAGCTGCCGCTGGATCTGCTGGGCCTGCCTCTGGATCTCCTCGGGGGGCAGGTAGTCGGGGTGCAGCTGCGGAGGAAGGGGTGTGAGGAGGAAGGGGTGAGGGCCCTCCGTCCAGACGGAGCTCCTGGCCACGCCCCACGGCCTACTCACCCTGACCGGGGAGGTCACGGCCTTGCCAGGGGAGGCGGGGGTGTCGGCTGGGCCCAAGGGCCTCCCTGGAGAAGGGGAGGGGGCAGGGTGAGTGTGCTGGGCCCAACTCACCCCCAGCTCTATCCCCCCAGCTTCCCTGTCCACCCAGCAGGCCCCTGGGCAGAGCCCACAGACAGAGACAGGCCCCGCCTCCTGCAGGGCGGCGCCCTCAGCATGGCTCCCCTTTGCCCGCGCCCCTTCGCCCGCGCCCCCGCAGGCACAGCCTGCCCGGCTGACCCGGCTTGTCCTGGCCCTGGGCCTCCTGCCGCGGGGGCCTGGGCTGAAGCCAGCTGCCAGAGACGTCCAGGCTGGGGGGCACCGCCAGCTTCCTGCGGCCGGACGGGGAGGGCGCCGTGCGGGAGGCGGCTGCTGTGGACGGGACAGACGTGACGTGGGGCCAGCAGGCCGGTCTCCTCCCCAGGCCCACGGCTCCCAGCCCGGGCCCACGGCTCCCAGCCCGGCCCCACGGCTCCCAGCCCGGGCCCACGGCTCCCAGCCCGGGCCCACGGCTCCCAGCCCAGCCTCACGGCTCCCAGCCCGGGCCCACGGCTCCCAGCCCGGCCCCACGGCTCCCAGCCCGGGCCCACGGCTCCCAGCCCGGCCCCACGGCTCCCAGCCCGGGCCCACGGCTCCCAGCCCGGCCCCACGGCTCCCAGCCCGGGCCCACGGCTCCCAGCCCGGGCCCACGGCTCCCAGTGGGGGCGCAGCTGGCAGCCACAGCAGCAGTGAGGGCAGAATCCTCGCACAGCTCTGGGCTGGCGGCCGCTCAAGGCCACACAGGAAGAGGGGTGAAAGAGGGTGGGAACACACACACACGTGCACATGTACAGGCACACACGTGCTCACCCATGCACACACAACGTGCACACACCCACTGCCCACCAGGACCCCTCTCCCTCTCCCTTCCTGAAGCACAACCCACAGCCCCAGACCTGGACGCTGCCCCCAGAGGCGACCCCTAGGCCCTGTCCCCTGGCTGGGCGGGGAGGTCACTGGGACCCTGGTTTCCTGCCGGGAATTACCGGAGCAGCTGGGCTGGGGGCCAGCAGGGCCCGGCGTCCTGTCGGGCTGCACGGGGGTCAAGGTGATGCAGACGCCCCCCTCGGAGCTCCCAGCGGCCTTCTGGGGCGCAGCCCCCGCCCTCGGCTTCCCGGGGCCCCGCGGCTCCATCGGCTCCGGGGCCCTGGGCAGGGGACAGGTCAGCAGAGAAAGGGCGTGCCCCGCACCGACACGCCTGAGGCACTCACTCCGCAGAGGACAGCTGCCTGTGGTGCGTGGGCTCCGAGGCCCCGCCCCTGCCTCCTGGGACCCTCCCAGAGCACAGGTGTGTCTATGCACCCCACCCCCGCCCCATTCCCCCACAGGCGGGCCCGTGCTTGGGGTCAGGCCCACTGAGTGTTCTTGTCCCTCGGCCACCGAGGCCGGTTCACATGAGTGAGGATTCCAGGCCCTATGATGGACCCACCAGCCGCCTGCCTTCCTGCCTTCTCAGTTTCCCAATGGGAACACAGCCCCACGTCACTCAGGCGGGGGTGAGCCATCCTGTCACTCGGGGGGGGGTGAGCCAGTGTGAACTGTCCCCTGTCACTCAGGCAGGTGTGAGCCGTCCCCTGTCACTCAGGGGGGTGTGAGCCATCCTGTCACTCAGGGGGGTGTGAGCCGTCCCCTGTCACTCAGGGGGGTGTGAGCCAGTGTGAACTTTCCCCTGTCACTCAGGCTGGTGTGAGCCGTCCCCTGTCACTCAGGGGGGTGTGAGCCGTCCTGTCACTCAGGGGGGTGTGAGCCGTCCCCTGTCACTCAGGCTGGTGTGAGCCGTCCCCTGTCACTCAGGGGGGTGTGAGCCGTCCTGTCACTCAGGGGGGTGTGAGCCAGTGTGAACTTTCCCCTGTCACTCAGGCAGGTGTGAGCCGTCCCCTGTCACTCAGGCTGGTGTGAGCCGTCCCCTGTCACTCAGGGGGGTGTGAGCCAGTGTGAACTTTCCCCTGTCACTCAGGCTGGTGTGAGCCATTCTGTCAATTGGGGGGGGGGGGGTGGGTGAGCCAGTGTGAGCCGTCCTGTCACTCAGGGGGGTGTGAGCCAGTGTGAGCCGTCCCGTCACTCAGGCAGGTGTGAGCCAGTGTGAACTTTCCCCTGTCACTCAGGCTGGTGTGAGCCATCCTGTCAATTAGGGGGGGGTGAGCCAGTGTGAACTTTCCCCTGTCACTCAGGCTGGTGTGAGCCAGTGTGAACTTTCCCCTGTCACTCAGGCTGGTGTGAGCCGTCCTGTCACTCAGGGGGGTGTGAGCCGTCCTGTCACTCAGGCAGGTGTGAGCCGTCCCCTGTCACTCAGGGGGTGTGAGCCAGTGTGAACTTTCCCCTGTCACTCAGGCTGGTGTGAGCCATTCTGTCAATTGGGGGGGGGGGGGTGAGCCAGTGTGAGCCGTCCTGTCACTCAGGGGGGTGTGAGCCAGTGTGAGCCGTCCCCTGTCACTCAGGGGGGTGTGAGCCAGTGTGAACTTTCCCCTGTCACTCAGGCTGGTGTGAGCCATTCTGTCAATTGGGGGGGGGGGGGTGGGTGAGCCAGGTGAGCCGTCCTGTCACTCAGGGGGTGTGAGCCAGTGTGAGCCGTCCCGTCACTCAGGCAGGTGTGAGCCAGTGTGAACTTTCCCCTGTCACTCAGGCTGGTGTGAGCCATCCTGTCAATTAGGGGGGGGTGAGCCAGTGTGAACTTTCCCCTGTCACTCAGGCTGGTGTGAGCCAGTGTGAACTTTCCCCTGTCACTCAGGCTGATGTGAGCCAGTGTGAACTTTCCCCTGTCACTCAGGCTGGTGTGAGCCAGTGTGAACTTTCCCCTGTCACTCAGGCTGGTGTGAGCCGTCCTGTCACTCAGGGGGGTGTGAGCCGTCCCGTCACTCAGGCAGGTGTGAGCCAGTGTGAACTTTCCCTGTCACTCAGGCAGGTGTGAGCCAGTGTGAACTGTCCCTGTCACTCAGGCAGGTGTGAGCCGTCCTGTCACTCAGGCAGGTGTGAGCCGTCCCCTGTCACTCAGGGACAGGCTGCTGTGACCCCTCAGGCTGGTGTGAAATGTCCCATCCTTCGGACAGAGCTGGCTTCCGCTGCTCAGATGCAATGCTGGGACGCACCCACATCCCTGCTGTGGGTGTGTTGACCACATCCCTGCTGTGGGTGTGTTGACCAATCGATGTGTGTTTTTACCCAAGAGCATTTGTTGAGCACCTACTATGTGCCAGGCCCCGGGTAACCCTGGGACATGGGCTCCTGGTCGGGCCCGTGAGCACAAACCACAGGCACAGGGGAGGTCCAGGCCCAGGAGCCCCAGCCCGCCCACTCGCTCCTCACCTCTCAGCCGGGTGCTTCTTCGCCACGGGCTTCAGGTGGCTCCTCCACGCTGCCGGCCCATCCACCTGGTCCTTCTGGGAGCCGGCACTTGGGCCTGGCGGGGGGGGTGGGGTGAGCCATATTGGGGGGGTCTGGGAGAGACTGGAAAAGGCTGGGCCACATCTTCCTGCAGCCATTCCAGCCGCAGGCGCCCCTGCCAGGGCCTGGGAAGGAGCATTGCTGGGAGGCGGGCCTCCAGGCTGAGAGCCTCTCGGGGCCTCCCCTGCCCAGCAAGCCCGCGGCTGCTGACCGTCCGTGCAGGGACCACCCCGCCCCCGGCCCTCACTGTGGGCTCTCACCCTTCGCCAGCGGGGCCTCTGGCTTCACCCTGGAGTCAGCAGCTGCCCGGCTGCCCCCTGAGGGCGCCGCTGAGCTCGCCCTGCCCACCGTGGGCGACGTGGATGCCCGTGCTGTGGTGCCCACACTCGGGGGGGCTGCCGACTCAGTCTTTGCAGGGGGGCTGAGGGCCGGGGGAGACACCGGCTGTGGCAGCTTGGCCGATGGACCTGCTCGTGGCCCTTCGGCTCTGGGAAGGCCGTTGGAAGCAGAGGCAGTGGCTGGGGCGGGCCTGTGGGTGCGAGAGTGGGCATCAGGCACAGGTGGATCCAGGAGTCCCTCCCATGATGCCTGCAGAAGCCCCTCAGTCTCCCCTGGGTGGCTGGTTCCAATGCCCACCCTCCTGGGCACTGTCTGATCTTACTCTCCTGCTTAAGGCTGGTGTGCGATGAGGTTAAAATACCCCCAAACACATCAGGTATGGGGGTGCGAGGAGCACAGCACCCTGTCCCCGTCCCCCCACCTGCCGAGCCATGGCCCGCCCGGGCCTCCTGGCTGCCCTCCTGGTCCCGGGCCGCCCGGGAGCCACAGGCCGCGCTGGCAGGGCAGCAGGAGGCAGTGGCGCATGCCAGCCAGGCGCGGCGTCTCCTTACTCGCTAGGTGAGGAGTGAGCTGAGTGTGTCCCCACAATCCCCGTCCACCGGCATGGACAGGCTGTGCCAGTGAATCTGAGGGTGAGGCCATCCTGCATTAGGGTGCCCTAAGTCCATGGCTCGTCCTTACGAGACAGAAGAGCAGACAGGCACAGGACAGACGTGAAGACAGGCACAGGGAGGAGGTGCCCGGGCACCGGAAGCTGGAAGAGCAGGAAGGACCCTCCCCGAGAGCCAGTCTCCCCGGGCCCAGCAGCCAGGTGGGTCAGCCCAGGACATTGGCGCCGCCCCCTGCCCCCCGTATGGCACCTGCCCCGTGCGTGCAGAGGGCGGGGCGGGGCAGGGCGGCTGACAGGTGGTGCCCAGCAGCACCGAGCCCCTGGGGGCCGTGGCAGAGCCGCTGCACCGCCCCCCCCCGAGGGCATGCAGCTCAGGTGGTAGCTGGGTCCCCTCCCGCCGCCCACAAGCACTCGCTCCTCTCATCCTCCCGTTCCCAGAGGAGGAACCTCACCACATGAGGCTGGAGGTGCAGCCTCACCACATGGCCAGTGGCCCGGAACCCCAGCCAACCCCCACCCCCCCCCGGCCTCTGGGATCCCGGGCAGACGGGCGCCCCGTCCTCCTTCCCCACGCACCTGCCTGGCTCCGGTGCCCCTCGGAGCCCGGGCAGGGCCTTCCGGAGACAGCTCAGCGCCTGCTCCCGGCGGTCGGCCGCGGAGGGCGCGGGGGCCGCGGGCGCCAGCAGGAACCTCTCGCGGGCCTGCTGCGTCCGGGAGGCCGCGGGGGTCCAGGCCGGGGGCCCGGGCCCCGGGGAGGCTGCCCGGGCCGGCCGTGCGGCCGGGAGCCGGCCGGGGGCTGTGGGGGCCGCAGCGGGACGGGGGCTGCCGGCCGGGGGTCCCGGGCGGGGGGACCACCCCACCGGGGAGCTGTTGGTCCACCGGCGTCCGGGCTCCGCCCACGGGGCCCCCCGCGGGGGCCTGGCAGGGGGTGCCCCGCGGGGGGCCTTCGGCCGGGGCGCCCACCGCGGGCCCCGGGGCTGCGGGCCCGGCCTCCGGGGCCGTCGGGGGGGCGCTGGGCGGCCGGGGCTCCGCGGGGGGGGCGGCGGGGCAGCGGCTGGAGCAGACGAAGACGCCGGGCTGGGCCGTGGGCCGGTAGGCGCCGGGCCGCAGGGTGCCGGAGCACCGCGCGCACCTGGGGGGGGGGCGTCCATCACCGGAGCCCGACCCACAGACGCCTCCTCCGGCTGCTCCCGGGGGCTGCGGGGGCCAGGCCCACCCCCCCCACACACACACACAGGCACCCCTGCACAGCCCCCCACCCCCACACAGCCCCCCGCACAGCCCCCCACTCCCACAAGCCCCCGCCACAGCCCCCACCCCCCGCCACACAAGCCCCCCCCACCCCCACCCCCCGCACAGCCACCCACCCCCACACAGCCCCCCGCCACAGATCCCCCACCCCCTGCACAGCCCCACCACCCCCCACCACAGCCCCCCACCCCCCGCACAACCCCCCACCCCACACAGCCCCCCCCACAGCCCCCATCCCCCTGCACAGCCCCCCACACCCCACACAGCCCCCCCCACAGCCCCCCATCCCCCTGCACAGCCCCCACCCCCCCACAGCCCCCCACCCCCCGCACAGCCCCCCACCCCACACAGCCCCCCCCCCACCACAGCCCCCATCCCCCTGCACCGCCCCCCAGCCCCGCCACAGCCCCCCACCCCCCCACAACAGCCCCCCCACCCCCTGCCACAGCCCCCACCCCCCCACAGCCCCCCACCCCCCGCACAGCCCCCACCCCCCGCACAGCCCCCCACCCCACACAGCCCCCCCCACAGCCCCCCATCCCCCTGCACAGCCCCCCACCCCCACACAGCCCCCCACTCCCCGCACAGCCCCCCCACCCCCCACACAGCCCCCCACCCCCCGCACAGCCCCCCCACCCCCCCCACAGCCCCCCACCCCCGCACAGCCCCCACCCCGCACAGCCCCCACCCCCCACCCCCCCCCCGCAGCCCCACCTGAAGCAGCTGCGGTGGTACAGCCTCCCGTCCGCCAGGTGTCGCTGCACCAGGTGCACGTGCCGGCCGCACAGCGCGCAGGAGCTGCTCCCGGCGCCGCCCTGGCCCTGGGGGGGGGGCCGAGCTGAGGCCCCAGAGCAGCGCCGGGCTGGGCCCAGGCCAGCTGGACGCCAAGCCCAGGGCCTCCAGCCTGGCCAAGGGGATGTGGCTGGAGGCTTGGTTTGGGGTTCAAAGTTCCCACCCCAAAGCAGAAATCCAACCCGCTCCGAATGTCCCGGCCCAGCCCCGGAGCCGGTGTGGCGGCCGGAAACAGCAGGGGGCGCCCGAGCACACGGTATGGCCCTTCCAGGCTCCACCTCTGAAAGGGGCACAGCTCCCTGGCTGGGCCGGACCCACGGAGAGGGAGCGGCCGGTTACGTCTGGGTTCAAGGTTCAAGCTCAGCTCAGCCTGTGGGCCTCCTGGGCCTCAGTTTACCCGTCTGCACCATGGGGACCCTATCCCGGCCACACAGGGCGGCAGGAACTCGGGAGCCAGTCCCTGGCCTCCCGGTAAATGTGCTGAGGCTGGGCTGGGACCTAGTGGACCCCAAGGGACCCCCGACCCCTGACCCCAGCAGGGGTTCCAGGGTAAACTGAGCCCCCCCCCCCAGCCCCGGAACCAGAGGGCGGGCCGCCTGGCGCTTACAGCCTTCAGCGGGGGGCCCTCCGCGCCCCGGTCCTTCCGCTGGACGTTGGTGCTGACGGGGGACAGCGGCCCCCGGGCGGGCGTGGGCAAGGCCCGCTTCCCGGACGGCTCCTCCTGGGCCTCGGACGGGGGCCTCTTCACGCCAGCCATGCCCCCAACTGGCAGGAGACGCAGGTCAGGGCTCCCAGGGTCTGGGCCCCGCCCAAGCCCTGGGGGGTGTGGGTGCCTGAGCCCTGGGAGGTGTGGGTGCCCGGCTGGGGCCTGAGCCCTGGGGGGTGTGGGTGCCTGAGCTCTGGGAGGTGTGGGTGCCCGGCTGGGGCCTGAGCTCTGGGAGGTGTGGTGCCCGGCTGGGGCCTGAGCTCTGGGGGGTGTGGTGCCCGGCTGGGGCCTGAGCTCTGGGGGGTGTGGGTGCCCGGCTGGGCCCTCCTGGGCCCTGGGAGGTGTGGGTGCCTGGGCCCGGGGAGGTGTGGGTGCCCGGCTGGGCCCTCCTGAGCCCTGGGAGGTGTGGGTGCCCGGCTGGGCCCTCCTGAGCCCTGGGAGGTGTGGTGCCCGGCTGGGCCCTCCTGAGCCCTGGGAGGTGTGGTGCCCGGCTGGGCCCGGCCCGGGGGCGGGGCGGGGGGCAGCTCCAGGTGTGGGGGGCAGCCACAGCCAGCACCACCCGCTGGGCGGACTCCCCCTCCCGCCTGTCCCCCGCTGGGTCAGGAAGGGACTTTTCTGTTTCTGCACAAAGTGGGGTGGGGAGGCGGGAGGCGGGAGGCGGGGCTGGCCCGGAGCCCGGGTTCCGGGGATTTCTAAGGCCGAGGAATGTGGGGGGAGCATGCACAAAGCCTGACACAATGTCAGGACCAGATGGGGGCATCGGAGCTGGGCCTGAGGGAGCCTGCTCTGAGCAGTGCGAGGAGGACCAGTCCTGGCCACGCCCTGGGCAGAGGGGGCCGCCAGGGCAGTGGGCACTGGGCAGAGGCGGGCCGCCAGGGCAGTGGGCACTGGGCAGAGGGGGCCTCCAGGGCAGTGGGCACTGGGCAGAGGGGGCCTCCAGGGCAGGGGGCACTGGGCAGAGGGGGCCTCCAGGGCAGTGGGCACTGGGCAGAGGGGGGCCTCCAGGGCAGTGGGCACTGGGCAGAGGGGGCCGCCAGGGCAGTGGGCACTGAGCAGAGGGGGCCTCCAGGGCAGTGGGCACTGGGCAGGGGGGCCTCCAGGGCGGTGGGCACTGGGCAGGGGGGCCTCCAGGGCGGTGGGCACTGGGCAGGGGGGCCGCCAGGGCAGTGGGCACTGGGCAGGGGGGCGTCAGGGCGGCGGGCACTCACTGGGCGAGCGTCCATGGAAGTAGTTGTAATACTGCGACACGTAGGTCAGGATGCTCAGCCGGTCGGGCACCTTCAGAGCCACCATGTCCTCGGCCTCCAGCAGGGCTGGGATCCCCAGCTGCTCCTCGGCCACGCGGAAGGCCTGGGGAGGGACGGTCAGCAGGGAGTCGCCTGGCCACCGGCTCACCCCGGTGCCAGGAGCAAGAACCCCACTGGAGCCCAGAGACGTCTGGGCCCAAAGTTCCAGCTCGGCCTGTGTCCTCCCTGGGCCTCGGTTTACCCGTCTGCGTAGTGGGGCCAGCTGGGGGCTCCGGATGTCAGAGGGCGAGGGCAGGGAGCGCACCCTGAAGCAATGAAGCGGGCGGGCTGGGCCGGGAAGGCTGAAGCAGTGGGTCCGGGACCCTGGCTGAGAGGCTGGGCCGGGCGGGGGACGGCCCACCCAGGACCCCGGGGCCGGCGCTGCCTCGGAGGAGAAGGGGCCCAGCACCCCATGCTCCCGGAGGGGAGCGGGGAGCGGGGTCAGGGGCCGGGCACAGCCACAGCTGGACGGGGACGCCCTCCACTGGACGGGACCGCAGGGCGGGCAGGCGGGACTCACCAGCTGGTTGTTCTCATAGACGTCCTCCTTCCTGAGACTGTCGAAGTTTCTGGAAGATAAAAATGCAAAGCAGCTCAGGCCGGGAAGCAGGGCTGGGAGGCCTGGGAGGCCAGCCTGCCCGAAGGGGGAACCGAGGCGGCCTCAGGAGGGCAGGGCTGGCGGCTCCGGGGCCCTGGGCCGAGGGCACAGCTCAGCGGCTGGCATGTCCCGGAGGGAAACTCAGTGGGCAATGGGGCTGCAGGGCAGGACAGACATTCCCTGAGGGACACCCGCCCGTGGTGCTCACCCCACGGCTGCACGCCCACTCTCAGGGTGAGGACGGGCAGAGGCTCGGTGGCCTGCCCGAGTCCCACAGCAGAGAAGACGGAGCCAGGCCATGCCCGGCGTCCAGAGCAGTAAGGCGCGACCAGGGGGCGTGGTTTTTAAAACACGTTTTCACCGACCTCAGAGAGGAAGGGAGACAGACTTCCGTGATCAGCCGCCTCCTGCACACCCCACACGGGGACGGCGCCCACAGTCCGGGCTGTGCCCGCCGGAGTCAGAACACAACCTCCTGGTTCCTCGGTCGATGCTCAACCAGAGCCACGTGGCCGGCTGATGCGGAACGAGGCGCCCACCAGGTGCCCAGCCCCACGCACACACACACACACCCCGAACAGACCGCGTCCGGGTGGCCGAGGACAGGAGCCCGCCCCCACGCGCGCACACACACACACACACACACACACACCCCGAACAGACCGCGTCCGGGTGGCCGAGGACAGGAGCCCGCCCCCACGCACACACACATACACACACACACACACACACCCCCCCCGAACAGACCCCGTCCGGGTGGCCGAGGACAGGAGCCCGCCCCCACGCGCACACACACACACACACACACACACACCCCGAACAGACCGCGTCCGGGTGGCCGAGGACAGGAGCCCGCCCCCACGCACAGCCCCGGGCGCCCCCAGGAGGATGCCCTGAGCAGACAGCACAGCCAGCCCAGCCAGCGGCTCCGGGAGGCAGTTACACAGGCCTGTCCGTCTGTCTGTCTGTCCGGGGGCTGTCTGTGGGGCACGAACAGCACCCCGAAGCTTCGGTGCGACCTGATTGTTCTGGAAGCTTCCAGCCGGGAGAGCCCCGCTCCCAGGGCCGCGGTGACCCCGAGGGGGCAGCGGGCTGCGGCGCGGGGCTGCCTGCCCCCTCCCGCAGGGCCTGCCGTCCATCACGGCCCGGCTCTCCCGGAAACCCCCCTCCGCCGACCGCCCGCGGCAACGCGTTCCAGATGCCGGACCACCGGCACAGAGGCGCTGTGCGCGGCCGGCAGGTGTGTGGTGGACGGGCGGACGCGGGGGCGGGAGGGGGGCGTGGCAGCCCAGCCGCTCCCGCGTCCACGGCTCTCGCCTGGCCACGCCCCGGGCTCCCCCGCGTCCGCCCACACCCACCCCTCTGAAAGCCCAGTCCGCCCCCCCCCCCCGCCCCACAGACCTGCCGGGTCAGCCCCGCCGAGGCGCCCCCGGCCGCCGGAGGCAGGAAAACAAGTTCTGTTTGTCCCTGACAAGCGGGAGGGTCTTTACAGAGAGAATCCGATCAAGGTCACTGGGTGGCCCGTCCCCAGGGCCGTGTCCTCACCAAGAGGGAACTGGGACGGAGACGCAGGGAGAGGCGCCGGCCGCGGGCGTGTCCGGCCGCCGGCCCGAGGCTCTGGGCCTCGGAGACGCCGGGCATACAGCCGGCGCTCCATACATGCTTGTGGAGGAGCGTTCTGCTGGCCTTCGCTCGCTCTTTCTTTTTCAAAAAATGTATTTTTATTCATTTCAGAGGAAAGAGAGGGAGAGAGAGAGAAACACCCACGATGAGAGCGACCCATCACGGATTGAGGGCCGCCTCCTGCACGCCCCCCACTGTGGATGGAGCCCACAACCCGGGCCTGTGCCTGACTGGGAATCGAACCGTGACCTCCTGGTTCATAGTCGAAGCTCAACCGCTGAGCCGACCGGACCACTTACGCTGTCAACACCGATGAGTGACCAGGAGGAACCACCACAGCCCCCGGGTCCCAGGCCTCTGGCATGGCCCGGCCGAGCCCCTGCCTGCCTCCCACGGCCACAGCCAGCCCGCCCGCCCACCCGCCAGGACTGCAGGCGCTGAGGGCCGCCTCCTGGCCCAGCGCCTGGGGGCTCGGCCTGTGTCCCTCCGAATTCCTGGCGAGCTGACCTCACGCTGTTTATTTCCTGGAACAACATGCAGCCCTGGGGGCGCGCTGGGGCCGAGGGGGCAGACAGAAGGGAAAGCCATTCCGGAGCCTTCTCCAGGCACCCCGAGCCCATCTGGAGTCAATCCTGGCGTGAAGGGAGCAGGGGGAGGGGCAGAGGGACGGAGAGAAAGCCGGGTGGGGACTCGGCAGAGAGAGGTGGAGACAGGGCTGCGGGGAAGTGACCCCAGGCAGGCGCCCTGGGACGGACATGGGGAGGGGGCCCGGGGGACGCGGTGCCGAGGCCCCCTTCCTGTACCCGGTGGGCAAGTGAGGGGCCTCAGCAGCTGCCCAGCTCAGGCCTCCGCAGGAGGCACCAGCCCTATCCCTGCCCAGCCCAGAGGGCAGCCCAGGAGGGGATCTTGGGGGGCGATGGGCCCTGGGCCGCCCCCAAGGAGGGGGCCTGTCCACCCTGCAGATTCAGGCCAGAAGGCTGGGCAGCAGGCCCTCAGCGAGGACAGAGGGCCTCTGTCCCCAGGCCACTTCCTGCTGACCTCATGCAGGAGGGTCAGTGCTGCCTCAGCTCCCGGGGGCCCCTGGGCGTCTCCTGACCCAACCGCAGGCGTGTCGAGGCCGTGGTCACGGAGCCGCCGCCTGGCCCTGGCCCTGGCCCTGGCCCTGGGGGGACGGACCAGGTCACCACCCAGCGGGGATACCGAGGCCCGGCGACCTGCAGCCGCGCCCTGGCCCGCCCTCGGGTTTCTGTCCGTCCACAGCGGCTACAGACGGCCCCTCAGCAGCCTGGGCTGCCGTGCTGGGGGCTCTGCCGGGCACCAGGCTCACACCGGCCCCTCCGGGGAACCCCGGTCCCAGGCGTGTGCCTGGGCTGCGGTGCTGGGCGGCCCCGGCTCAGCTGGCTGCTCACCGGGCCTCACGGGAGACAGACCTGCAGGCCCCGGCCCCCCGAGGAGCCGTCCCCCCCACGCAGGTTCACCCACGCCCCCCCGGACCCCAAGGAGCCCAACGCGGCCGCATGGCCTCCTGCCGCACGTGAGCTCCTGGGCCCGGCGGCACTGGGCGCGTCCCCACCTGGCCGGCCCCGCCTGCGGCTCCACGGCTCTCCTTCCGCTGGGCCCAGAGGAAGCGGCTCGGAGCAGCAGGAAGGACCGGACAGACAAAGGGGCCGGAGACAGGATGTCCCCCCCGCTGCCCAGGGTCTCACCGGACGGGCAGGCACAGCGGCCCCCCTGTCCTCCTGCCCCTCCGCTCCCGGCCCTCTGGGGCCGGCCGGCAGCCCATCGCTTTGGGGAGATGCCCTCCCAGCCGCCACCTGGCCAGAGGCCCTGAGGGGTCAGAGTGGAGGCAGGTGTTCAAGGCACAGACACGGGCACAACAAGGGCTCGGGCACGGGACACACGTGTGCCCACACGCCTGCACACACACACACGCACACACACACAGCTGTTCAGCACCTATGGAGCCACACCCACCAGGCGCAAACCTGCGCTGCCTCCTGGTCCTGCCGTAACCACTGACCACACGGGCAGCACCCATCCCCACAGCCCGGTGTGCCCGCCCGTGTGCCCGCCGGGGGCTGGCGCCGATGCTGCTCCTTGTCCCCCGGCTCCTGGGGGCTCCAACACCCGCCTCCGTGGTCACAGGGCCCCCCTCGCCCTCCGCACTCACACCTGCACGGCCGAACTCCTACCCTATCTGCGGAGCCCCAAGGGCAAGCCCTTATCTCTCGGCCTCCAGCTGTGCAGATTCCACCGAGCACCTGTCCGGGCCGGGCGCCAGGCTGGGGACAGCGGTGAACTGCAAACAGACGCCCCACCTTCTGAGCCGAAAGTCCAGTGGGCAGACGGACCGCAGCCAAGTCAGCAGCCAGCAGGTCACGGCGAGGCCGGAGGGCACCTCCCCCCTCCCCCCTCGCGAGCTGCCGGGAGCTTTCATTCACTCGCTCACCGTCCGCGACTGAGGCCCTCTCCCCGAGGCAGGGCCACGGCCGCCTGCATGGACACGGACACGGACACGGACACGGACACAGTGCTGAGCGTGGCAGGCACATGGCGGCCAGGCAGCGGCCAGGGGCCCGCCCAGGCCAGCTCTGGTCCATGCCCAGGTGTGCGAGCCCCTGCTCACCGCAGGCAGCAGTGCCTGTTGGGACAGGCTCACGCACACGCACACACACACACAGCCCTCTATGACACACGCACACGCACACGCACAGACACAGACGTACACGCACACACACGCACACAGGCTCTGGGCCTTCAGCCCCAGCACAGCTGGGAAGCTCCCGGGCCCAGAAAGAGCCCAAGCCTCAGGCACACCCATGTGGCGGCTGAGGCTGCGGAGCCCCCAGACCACGGCTCCAACTCCCCCTCCGAGCGCAGCCCCTCCTGCAGCCCCCAGCCAGCCTGTCAGGACCTGCCTGCCCACCTCTCTCCCTCGCGCCCTCTCCGGTCCCCACCCACCCCGCCTAGCTGTTTCCGCGGCTCGGCGTCTGCCTCGTCTGCCTCCCGGGGCGACAGCACCTCGCTGGGCGGGGAGCAGCGGCCGCCGCCCCGGCCACACGGGACTCCCAGAGGCCCCACAGAGGCCCTCGGAGCAGAGGGATTCCGGGGGCCTCCTTCCCAGACCGTCCGGGGGCACAGAGGGCCCCGGCGGCAGCCCTGCACAGGCCTCTCCTCAGGCCTCAGTCTCCCCATCTGCAGTGCAAGCACACGGGGGTGCCTGCCTCTCCCTGCACGTGTGCTCCCCTCTCCCCGCCCTCCCCTCCAGCCTGGACTTCGCAGGAGACGTGCGGAACGCGGGGCCCCCAGCTGGCGGCCTTCCGGGCTCCAGAGCCGCTTTGCAGAGGGAGGGCCGGGCCCAGTGAGCAACGGAACAGAGGGGGCCGTGGAGGGGGGCAAGGCTGGCACCGCGAGTGGCAGCCCCTGGCCTCACGTCAAGACCCGTCCCCTCCCCTGCCCACCTTCCTGGCTCCCAGGAGCGGGGCTGCCTCCCCCTCGCCCCTTGTCACCCTCGGGTGCAGGGGCCTGACAAGGGGGTCGGGCTCCTGCTCTGCGCGCCCCGCCCCCTCCGAGCCCCAGCTGCTTAGGAGCCTGGGCCTGGGGAGGGCGGTGCCACACACGGGCCGGGCCCAGCCCCCCAGGCGGGGGCGGAGGGCAGGGAGGCCGGAGAGCCGGCCCGAGTCACGCTGCTGCCGGCGGGGCCGGGGCCGGGGGACCGGGGGCCGGGGGATGGAGGCCGGGGCCGGGGACCGGGGGCCGGGGGCCGGGGGACCGGGGGCCGGGGGCCGGGGCCGGGGGATGGAGGCCGGGGGATGGAGGCCGGGGGATGGAGGCCGGGGGCCGGGGGATGGAGGCCGGGGGCCATGGCCGGGGGACCGGGGGCCGGGGGCCGAGGCCGGGGCCGGGGCCGGGGGCCGGGGGCCGGGGCCGGGGGATGGAGGCCGGGGGCCGGGGGACCGGGGGCCGGGGGCCGGGGCAGGGGGCCGGGGGCCGGGGGATGGAGGCCGGGGGCCGGGGGATGGAGGCCGGGGCCGAGGCCGGGGGCCGGGGATGGAGGCCGGGGCCGGGGCCGGGGCCGGGGCCGGGGGACCGGGGGCCGGGGACCGGGGGCCGGGGGCCGGGGCAGGGGGCCGGGGCCGGGGGACCGGGGACCGGGGGCCGGGGGGCCGGGGCCGGGGCCGGGGCCGGGGGACCGGGGACCGGGGGCCGGGGGCCGGGGGGTCGGGGCAGGGGGCCGGGGGATGGAGGCCGGGGCCGAGGCCGGGGCCGGGGATGGAGGCCAGGGGCCGGGCCGGGCCGGGGCCGGGCGCACTCACAGCAGGTCGGGCCGGTGGCGGTGCAGGATGGCGCAGAAGGCCAGGCCGTCGCGGAAGGACGTGGTCATGTTGGTGATGCTCACGTCCCGGTAGCCCTCGCACTGCTGCCGGCACCACTGCTGCAGCGCCTGGATGGCCGCCATGCCGGAGCGGGCAGCGGGCAGCGGGCAGCGGGCAGCGGCCGCCGGCGCCTCCGGGGACGCGGGGCCCGACCCCCGAAGCGGGAGGACGAGGGGCCGGGCCGGGCCGGGAGGACCGGAGGGGCCGGGCAGCCGGCGGGACAGCGGCCGGCGGAGCGCAGAGTCCCCGGCCGCCCCGGCCTCCGGCCCCGCCCACCACGCCCGCATTGGCTGCTGCCTCCACGGCCCCGCCCCTTCCAGGCCTGGCCCCGCCCCTTGAAGACTAATGTTTGCGTCAGGCGCCGCCCCTCAGGGTCCAGGCCCCGCCCCGGCGGCCCCGCCCACCCCTTGCAGCCGCGGGTCAGGGCGAAGGGGGCCGCCCTGGGTGCCCGCTCCGCTGCCCCCAGGCCTCGGGGCTGCCTTCCCGGAAGCCCGCCACCGCCCACCCTCCCGGCGGAGTAGCGTGGCCGCTCACACAGGGCCCATGCCCGGGGCAGGGGGCCAGGCTGCCGGCCTGTGGTCTCCCGGAGCACGTGCTCCCCTCCAACACCCGGCATCGCAGTTTCGCGGGAAAGGACTTTCCCTTCCAGGTTCTGTCCTAGCCAGGTGGCTCAGTGGTTGGAGCATCGTCCCACGCACTAAAACGTCGTGTCTTCTATTCCTGGTCGGGGCATGTATTATTCGGGGGCGGGGGCAACTGATGGACATTTCTCTCGCTCCCCCTCCCTCTCTCTAAAATCAGTAGAAACACACCCTCAGGTGAGGATTAGAAGAAAAAGAAAAAGCATTCTTCCGGGTTTTAGGCCTGAGAGGTGCCCGGCAAGGCGGGGCTCACTCCTCCGAGCACAGGGAGGCGCCCGAGGCTGGGCCGGGTGTAGGGCCGGGAGCCTCCCGCTCCGGCTCTTCCCTGGCTGCTTGGGGCACCAGGCCCTCCTGGGCGTCGCGGCGTCTCCGTTTCCGTTTGTGTCTGTGACACAAGTGACCCAGCAAAGCACCTCTCAAGGCCCTGTGAGCGGGCGGCTCCCCACACGTTCTTCCCAGGAAACCCTGCCTGTGGCCACGTGGACGACAGCGGAAACACTGACCAAATGTGCGCCCGCACCCTGCAGCCTCGGGCTGGCCCAG
The DNA here is from genome assembly GCF_014108245.1 of Pipistrellus kuhlii. NCBI lineage: Eukaryota > Metazoa > Chordata > Mammalia > Chiroptera > Vespertilionidae > Pipistrellus > Pipistrellus kuhlii. Next base: position 62,790 of record NW_023425584.1, read on the forward strand.
ACCGGCTGCAGGAAGGAAGGCGGGAGCGTGGTCCCCGCCCCTCGAAGGAGCAGAGACCCGGCCCTCCAGCCCAGGCCCGGCCAGACCCCAGCTTCCCCGCAGCTCAGCCTGCGGCGAGGGCCCCGGCCGCCCAGCGTGTGCAAGGCCCGTCTCGGGGGCGTGCAAGCAGGCGCTGACCGGGTCCTGCAAGCTGGGATGCCCGCTGCCACACCTGCCGGGGCTCCCGGATGAGGACAAAGGGCAAGGCGGCCGGCGAGGCGGCAGGTGGCCCAGCCCGAACAGGAACCAGCGCGCTTCCTGACCGCAGGGCAGCAGCTGGAACTGGAAAAGCCGGTGTGATGTCCCCACGTGGGCTGCTCCAGACAGTGACTTGGTGCATCTGTGCTGTGTCCCCACGGCATCTCACACAGCACTTCCTTCTGGGGCCCTGCTCCTCCCCAGGCCCCCAGGCCAGGGCCCCAGCCCCTCTTCTCCCTCCCAAGCAACCTCCCCACTCCCTGACGCTGGGCCAGTTCCCGTCACCAGCGGGGGCCGGCCATGCGCGGGCTGCCCCTGGCCAGCGGGGAGCGAGCGGGTTCTAGACTTCACAAAAGGTTTCACAAGACAAGACAGGCGATTTCTTAACTTTATGGTCTTTTTTGTGTTACAGAGGGAGAGAGAGAAACATCAATGATGTGAGTCATTGGTTGGCTGCCTCCTGCACACCCTCACTAAGGATCAAGCCTGTGATCCAAGCATGTGCCCTTGACCAGAATCGAACTCAGGACCCTTCAACCTGCAGGTGGATGCTCTATCCACTGAGCAAACCAGTGAGGGCGAGTCCAGGTGATGTGAAGAGTGTCTTTATTGCCCTGGCCGGTTTAGCCTTCAGACTAAAGGGGCCCAGATTCAGTCCAGCCAGGGGCACATGCCCAGTAGGGGGCGTGCAGGAGGCAGCCGATCAATGATTCTCATCATTGATGTTTCTCTCTCTCCCCCCCTCTGAAATCAATGAAAAAAGTGTGAAAGCTGGAACAGGGCACGGAAGGCTCCAGCACAGCAGCAGCAGGAGGCCCAGGGGCTTGGTGACCGGCTCGGGTAAACCTGGGCGAGCTGCCTCCTGGGGACCCTGAGTTTAGGAGGTGCAGGGGTGCAGGCTGGGGGGAGGGGGGACGGAGGGCGTGTGCTCCGGGAGGGAGAGCATGCGCCCAAACCTCCGTGTTTTGTCACTTCCCGCCACTCCCTCCCCCCCGCCTCCCCGCCCCGGCCTTGGCTCTCGGGCTAAAGGCCGGCGTCTAGGGCAGTTTGGCAGGATCTCAATGGACTGCCCAGAGCTTCACTCCCTCGGCCTCACCCGCCTCGGCGCTCGGGTCTCCGCAGCCCCCGAGGGGCTGGCTTCAGCGTCACCCTGCGGGAGCAGAGCCATGTGCTCTGTCCTCAGTGCCGGGAGCCGGGAGGACAGGGGCGCCAGCCGGCTCACACGCTGTGTAACGAGTCTCCTCGTGCCACAGGCCAGGGACCTTTCCTGGCTTCTCACCCGCCTTCCCCAGGCTCTCCCCACCCCACCCCCACCCCCACCCGCCGCCGCCAGCCACCCTCCCAGCAGCTGAGGGACAAGCCCTGCCCTGCGGCCTCACCACCTCTGGATAAAGTCCAGGCCCTTATCACGCCGTCCAGCCTCGGGTCCCAGCCGCTCCCTGGCCACACCCTTCCCACGCCCGCCCTGCCCTCCCACCGGAGCCCGGCCCTTGGTCCCTGCACTGAGCTCCTGGCCCTGAGCCCCAGCCCATCCACAGCGGCTCGCAGGTCCCTGCCAGGGCTTCTGGCCTCCTCTCCTCTCCTGCTGGCCCCACAGCAAACTGCCCCCTGCCCCTCCCCCACGGCCACCCTCACCCTCTGCTGTCAGCCTGGCTTTGTACAGGTGCCCTGTGCTCTGCCGGCAGCTGCAGTCTGTGGTCAGCTCAACATCCTTAACGTCGGGAACAAGAGCGGCCACACCTCACAGAGCACGGTCATCACAGGCCCTCCAGCCTGACACCCAGTCTCCTCTCCGCACTGGACGCCCTCAGGCCCCTGCCTCGGGCCCTCCCCACTGGCTCTTTCTGCTTGGACCCAATTTCCCAGCCTCCCTTGCAGGTAGATGGGGCGTGGGCTGAGTCCCTTGCCAGGGGGGGATGCCAGGGTCTCACTCGCTGGGTCCACACTGATGATGGGCCACAGACGCAGAAGCCTGGACCGCAGGGTCCAACGGAGGGCAGCGGCCCAGGAACAGCTGTGCCAGCCTCTGGGCGGGACAGTGTGGGCTGGGCTCAGCTGGACCTGGGCCTGTTTGTTACAGCAGCGAGCTTGCATCCTTCCGACTTACACGGGCAGAAACCAGCGCTGAGCTGCACCTGGGACGGCACCAGGGGACACAGCGCGGCTCGATGACAGGGCCCTCCCACCCCGACCCAGTCCCTGGGGTGCAGGGCAGATGGCACCACGCTGCCCTGTGGCCCCCTAGCGGTGACTGCTGGTGGGAGGCACACGCAGAACGGCAAGGACATCCCTCCTCTAGTTCCCACAGCCCTGCCCAGAGCCCAACGCCATGGCCACAGCGAGTAGGAGGGAGCGGGGGCTGTGACACCCCCGTTAATTAACCAGGCACCACGAGACACGGGCCTGCGCCGCCTGGGTGCATGAGCACATGAACAGGCGCGCTGCGGGCGGGACCGTCTCACAACCCACGACGTTCCTCGTGGCTCCGGAGCCGCCGGCTGCGCGTGCTGCTCCCAGCGCCGACGCTCACGTTTCATTATAAATGGCTTTGCCGGGCACGTCGGCAACTTTTACATCTCCGTCCGCTCCATTATTAATGGCTTTCCTGACGGAGGCGGCCGCGTCGCACACCACGCGTCATAAATATTTGATCCGGCATCCACCGCTGCCATTCATCATTTATAACGGGTTACAACAACATTATAAAACATTTACCGCCATTTATAGATCACTTTGGCGACCACGCCGCCGTGTCATAAATGCATTATTCATCCTCGCACGGCTGCAGCTCTCGTCCGGCCCGGCTGCAGCTCCCGGCACTGAGCGGGCAGGGCGGGACCCGGGGACCAGGGCGCGTGGCGTGGTCAGACACGGCCCCCGTCCGCGACGTCAGTGCCAGGCTCCCAGCAGCCCCTCGCCCTCCAGGCCAGGCTGTACAGGAGGGCACAGGTGAGGGCCTCCTCGGCCTGTCATCGCGTGGAGGGGCGCCTCCGTGGCCTGAGCCCGCACCGGCCGAGGGGCAGCAGCGCCCTGCCACCCGCTCCAGCCGCACACTTGTCCCGACACAGGTCGTACCAGGCCACGCCTCTCCCTCCGGCCACGTGACACCACGGCGCTGGCCTGGCTGCGTGGGCCTGCAGGCACTGCCAGCCCCTCCCCAGCCCTTCCAGTCCTGGGCCTCCGGGTGAAGGTGCCCCTGGGCCACGTAGCAGAGGGAGGCAGGCACGGGGCACAGGGCCCTGATGCTGGAGGGAGGGCACCATGAGCCACGTCCGGGCCCCTCACCAGCCCAGCCCACACGGAAACGCACCGCCACGTGGCAGTGGCTCTGGGGCCCGGGGAGGGTGGCCTCTGGGGCACCGAGTGTCCTAACGGCGGTTTCCCAGGCTGGGTGGTGAGAGGGCACGGCGCAAAGGGGCTTTCTAGGCGTGGCGCGCGCGCACGCACACACACACACACACACACACGCACACGCACACGCACGCACGCACACACCCCGGGCGGCAGCACAAGGGCCCCTGAGCTCCATGCCCGTGCTGTCCTGAGCCTGCCCTTCCCTGGGTGACACCACAGGCCAAGAAGCGACCGCTGGGACAAAGCAGCCCATGCCAGGGGCTTGGGGACAGGAGCAGGGGTGCCTGGAGAGGAAGGGCCAGCGAGGAGGGGCTGGTCGCCTGCAGTCCCCAGGGCTCTGGGTGAGGAGCCCCTGCCCGGTCCCCCAGGGCCAGTCTCCAGAGCCCAGGCACCGCCCAGGGCTTCCGACGGCCTGGGCAGGTCTGTAGCCACAGCGCCCCCAGTGGCCCGGCTGAGCAGGAGCCGGGGTGCAGGTGGACCCTGGCAGGCCCTGAGCGGGGACAGGGTCTGAGTGCTGGGCTAGCGGGGAGCCCGCAGGAGGTAGGATGGTGGCCTCTGTGCCGGGAAGACCCTCGGCAGCTGCAGGCGAGGGCGGGTGGGACACAGTACCCACAACGGAAGGCAAGGGAGACCCGGAGACGCTGGTGCGGCCAGGGACCCGGCCTCAGCCCACCCCGCAGGGAGCAGGCTGGCCAGGCCACAGACGAGGTCCCCACCCCTCAACACAGACACCTCAGGAGACAAGGCCAGCGGCCAGCAATGAGGTCAGAAAGTTTCATTCGCACTTGCCCCTCGCCAACAGTGTCCACTCAGCTGGCCAAGTCCGAGGCACTGCTGGCAGGGCAGACCCCCCTCCTGGTCCCCGCCCCCCCCACCCTCCGTCCCCCTCCCACTCTGCTGGCCAGGCAGACCCCTCCCGCTCCCCGTCCCGCGCTGCTGGCCAGAGCCTGGCATGGACTGAGTGCAGCCCTGCCAGCCTCAGGCAGTCAGCAGCCCCCGCCCCCCCCGGAGGCCAGCGGCTGAGGCCCTGAGGTCAGGGCGTGGCCAGGGCCTGGTGGCTGGTGCCCGGCTGGTGGAGGGCCAGGCCGTGTGGCCGGGCTCACATCACGGCCTCCATGTGCAGGATGCGCAGGGCCTCGGAGATCTGGGCGCTCGTGTCCACCTGGCCGTACATGCCCACCAGGAAGGCGCGGTGCAGCAGCATGGCCGCGTGCTCTGCGGGGACAGGACGGAGGGTGGGCCAAGGGGCAGGCTGCCAGGCGCCCGGGGGCAGTGGGGCGGGGCGGCACCCACCTTGGCAGAGCAGGGTGTACTCCGGCAGGTTCCGGAGGGCCGTCTGCGCCACCTCGAAGTCCCGGCTGCCCAGGCAGTACATGAACGTGGGCAGGAAGTCGGCCGCGATGCTGAGAAGGCACGTGCTCAGTGGGCACTTCTTGGCCCCCAGGGGCCAGGCCCCGCCCCCCGCCTCCCCCGCGCTCACCTGGGGTTGTTCTGGATGGAGCGCAGGGCCAGGCTGAAGGCCAGGCTGCGGCACACCTCCTCCTCGGAGCTCATGAGCCGCTGGAGGTTGGTCTGCAGGGCAGGGCAGGTGTGAGCGGGCAGCCTGCTGTCCAGGCACAGCCTCAGCCCCGGGATCAGACCTCCTGACAGGAACCGCCCCCAGCCCCTCCATCCCGGCCGCTCTGGGACCCAGACCGTCGGCAAGCTCAGCCCCGAGCAGGGGTGGCCTGCCTTGGCCCCTGCTCCACGTGGGTGCTGGGGCCTGCGGGCTCCCCCACGCCAGCTCCAGGAGGGGGCGCGGGAGCAGCACATGGGGCAGCGGTCCGCACGGAGGCCGGTCACTGACCGAGAAGAAGCCCAGGATCTCGGGTCTCCGCCGGGACATCTCGTCTATGTCGCCCAGAACCTCCAGCAGATCTGTGGGGGCGGGCACGTGAGGGGGCGGGCGCACGGGGGGGGCGGGCGCAAGGGGGGCGGCCGTGTGAGGGGGCGGGCGCGAGGGGGGCGGGCACGTGAGGGGGGCGGCCGTGTGTGGGGGCGGGCGCACGAGGGGGGCGGGCGCAAGGGGGGCGGCCGTGTGTGGGGGCGGGCGCGTGTGGGAGCGGGCGCGTGAGGGGGGCGGGCGCGAGGGGGGCGGGCGCGAGGAGGGCGGGCGCGAGGGGGCTGCAGCAATTCCGCCCGCCCGCAGGGACAGCGGTCAGGAGCTCCCAGCTCGGCGGCTCCCTGGGCGCCGTGTACCCATCACGGAGCCCATGCCCCCGGAACCTTCCGTACTGTCCTGGGCGCTGGGTAAGGCCTGGGGAAGCACCCCCGTTCTGCTGGCTTCCCACGTCCACCGGCCAGCGGGAGCTTCGAGGTGCACACCTCCCCAAGCCTCTCTACCCTGAGAGGCTGCCCAGACCCTCCCCCTCCTGCCAGGCGGCAGCTCAGCCCAGGCACCGTCACTCCCAGGCTCCGCTCCTGCAGTCACTGCACCCCCAGGCCCCCTTTGCTGGTACCACCCACCCCTGCAGAGTCTCCCCGACCTGCTCTGCCTGGAGCCGGCTGCCCTCCCTCCAGTGCCCTCTGCACCCAAGAGGCAGCAGCCCAGCCCCTCCCGGCCCGGCCTCACCCTCGACGGTGTGGCCTCGGGAGAGCCTCTTCGTGTAGGGGGCCACCTCAGCTGCGGTCAGCGGGGTGAAGAGGGAGACGCTGACCAGGGGCAAGGAGCCCGCCGAGCCCTCGTCTGGAAGACAGGAAGCCGCGCCTGTGGCTGCGGACACATGGCCGCCCCGGAATGCTGTCCACGCAGGGCTGCCCGGGGCGGTCAGGGCCGCGCTGCAGAGCCCGTGGGCACAAGCGGGTTGTCCTTGCCCAGCAGCCCCCGGATCACAGGGCCGGGCACTCAGGAGGGCGCCTGTCCCTCCCTGTGCTCTCCTGGCATACAGCAGGCGCTCAATAGAGGCATCCAGTACTGGGCTCTGTGCAAATGTTTAATGGCGAGCCACACCCACATCCACACCCACTCACACTCCACCCCCACCCCACCCACCTCCCACCCCACAACACCCCCCACACACACACACTCACACTCACACACCCACGATGCGCGGCAGAGCGTCCTGCAGGCCAGCGCCCGGGCTCACTCAGAACCAGCGGCGGAGACGAGGGAGCACCGCTGGCCCTGCCGTGGTGCCCGTCACCGTCACTGCTAAGGCCCACAGATGGAGACCAGACTGAACGGTGGGACCTGCGGCTTCCATGGTGGGCCAGGAGCTACGAGGTCACCGGTCAGGGCTGCATGCTGCTGGGGGGCCCACTCACCCTCGCCCTCCTCGTCCAGGCCGTGGTCGGCACGGCCATCCCTGCTGGGCAGGCTCAGCCCCGCCAGGAGGGACTTGAGCGTCACCAGGTCGCTGCTGTCGAAGGACAGGTCGCTGGGGAGAGGGCACAGGCGTGAGGACAGGCTGCAGGGAGGGCGGCAGGGCTGGTCGCGGCCGCCAACGCCAGCGCACTCACTGGAGCGAATCCGCGTGCTTCTGCAGGAAGGCGGCGGCGGCCGGCGCGTTGCAGGCGACGTACTGGTGGGTGAACTGCACAAACTTGCTCAGGAAGGGCGCCAGGTGGCGGGAGGACTTCCTGTAGTTCTGCAAAGGCCGTGTGCAAGGGGCTCAGAGCCAGGCCCAGCTCTCCTCCCAGGCCCGCCAAGGCCCCGCCACCTCTGGCCGCCGGGCATTAGGTGGAGGGTCCCGAAGGGTCAAAGGGCCTGTCCTTCACGGCCTCTGTGCAAACAGGGAGCTGTGACCACAGGCCACAGGCTCAGCAGAGGCACAGCGGGGGAGACAGCATCCCTGTGTCCCTCTGGGTTTGGAAAAACAAGGGGTTTGCCCAGCCTTGGGAAATGTGGGGCCTTCCCAGGCGCGCTGGTCCCCAGCATCAGCCAAGGGGCTCTGCTTCCTGCAGGGGCCCAGGACCCCCACCCAAGGGCCTGGCCAGGGTGGGGGAGCAGCGGAGGAGCTGAGTGGGGCGTGGTGTCAGAGTGGGGAGGGGCAGCTGGCTAAGGAGGGTGCACCCACCAGCAGCAGGCGGATGAAGGAGCGCAGGCAGTCCCACAGCGCCCCCTGGTGCTCGCTCTGGAACACCTGTGGCTGCAGCAGCTCCAGCACACCCAGCACATGCAGGAAGAAGGTCAGGTGGTTCTGCTGCCGGAACTCCTGGAAGTTGAGGTGGGTGCGGCCGTGCAGGAGAGCAGCGATCATGGGCAGGTGCCTGAGGAAAGGAAGCATGCTGGGTGGTCCGCCCGCCATGTGGGCAGACCCCACCGGAGTCGCTGGAACGCCCAGCTGACCGAGGTCTGGCCCAGAGCCTGGTCCTGGGTCTGTGAGGAGGTGCGAGGCGCTAGCGCCCTGGTCTGGATGCCCTTGTCCCCCCGCGCGGCCCCGGCCAGGCCGTGCGCATGCCAGCGTCAGCGTCAGCCCGACCTGCTCTCAGGGCATCGGGAGTGGCCTACCTGAGCAGCAGGAGGGGGTGAGCCACCGCCAGCTTCCGGCAGGCCATGTTGGCGTCGGCCACGCGGCTCTCGGCCGCCCGCGAGTCACTGGTGTCCGCCAGGAGGGTGATGAAGCGGTGTGTGAGCACGTCCAGCTGGGGGGAGGGACAGGCTGGCTGCTGCCCGCACCCCGCACCGCCCGCCCCGGCCCGCTGCCCCTGAAGGAGCCGCATAGGACACCACGGGCGTGTGGTCCGGGCGGCCGAGGTCCCTGCTCCAGGACCAGCAGGCCGGCCGTGACCAGGGAAGCTCCTTCCCCGGCATCTCTGCAGGCCGACACGCCCCAGCCACGGTTTCCAGACACGCACACGAGTCAGCCCCTTTCCACAGAGACGCTCTCGCGGTTGCTGAAATGGCCTGGCGCTCGGGGGGGACTGACGTGTGTGTGGAGCGTTGGAATCGGGAGGACGGGGGTCAGAGAAAGCCACTCCCGGCGCCAGGACCGGTGCGGAGGCCCTCCCCCGCCTCCACGCCCTCCCCCCAGGAGAAGTGGAGGCAGGTGCCCCCACAGGGCCCACCAGAGGCGGACAAGCAGGTGGGCCTGGCCATGGCAGAAGCCACACAACCACGAAGAAACCTCCACCGTGCAGCTGTGGCACACGTGGGCCTCAGAGGGACCCCACGGAGTGACAGGAGCCGCCCAGAGGACACAAAAGTCTGTCCACAGAAACAGCAGCTCACGGCGGGGAGAACGGAGATGACGGGAGGGGCAGAGGGCACACGGCACGCTCCCTGGCTGTGCAGTCTCAGGGCACCCGTCAAACCTCACCCCCACCCCCCCGCCCGGGGGTGGAGGGCCCTCACTGAGGAGGACGGGGACGCGGGAGACAGGTCTCTGTTCCACACCCGCGGGCTTCCAGAGAAAAGCCACATCCGGGCGCCTCTGCGCGGCCGGGCACAGGCTGCCCGCTGCCCGCCCCGACCGGCTCACAGCGGATCCCGGCTCAGCTCTCCGCCCCGAGGAGGCGCGTCCCCGGGAACAGCCGGGTGCCCCTCGGGCCCTCACCTTGCAGATGCTGCTGGCGGTGGCGCCCACGCTGCACAGCAGGGCCTCGGGCGCGTGCGCGCGGAGCTCCGGCCGCTGCAGGTAGAGCTGCACCAGCAGGTCCCGGCAGCGCTGGCCTGGCGGGCTGGGGGACGGACAGGGGGAGGCAGGGGTGTGTGAGGGGGTGAGGGCCAGGGCACCTCCCGCTGCCGGAGCCGAGCCCGGCTCGCGCGGCGCGCCCGTCGGCGGGAATGCTCACCTGTCGCCCCACTGCTGGACGCAGCCGGTCAGGTGCGCTGTCACCCTCCGGATGTCGTCCTCCCCGCGGCAGCAGCTGAGCAGCAGGGGCAGCCGGGCCTGCAGGAGGTCGCCGTCCTGGCTCCTGCTCTCGGCCTCGGCCAGGATCAGCTCCACCAGGCCCAGCAGCTCGGGGGCCTGGACCCGCAGCGCCAGCTCCTCCCGCCGCTTCTGCAATGGCAAAAGTCAGCCAGCCCAGATGGACCAGTGGGCTCGCACACACGCCACTCCAGCCCGCAGGCGGTGCACCCGGGACCTGCCTGGGGGGTGCGCTGGTCCCGTCCCTGGCAGATCCGAGGCACGTGGATGCAAGCCCAGAGGAAGTCCAGGGAGGCCGAAGGGTCAAACCTGGGGAGCAAGGAGCCAGGGTGAGGCCCGCCATTCCTGTGCTCAGAATGGAAAGCAGGACGAGGGGACAGACGGAGGAGACAGCTCCCTGGGAGGACAGTTAGGCCACAAACACCTAGGGGCTCCTGAGGAAGGACCCGGATCAGCCCTTCCTACCTGACCTCTCTGCCCCACGCTGGCCCTGCCACCCCCAGGCTTGCCAGCTACAGAGGGTCATTTGGTGCCTGTGTGGCACAGTGTGGAGATAGCCGTGGGTATGACTGAGGAGCAGGGGCAGCTCTGGGCCTGGCTGTCTGCCCTGATGGTCCTGCAACAGGGACACTGGGCCGGCGCGCTCTGTACCCGGGAGGCAATGCCCACTGAGGGGCCCTGGCCTGGGGCCGTGGTGAGGGAGGAGGAGGGGAGGTGCTGGCCGGTGAGAGGGCTCACCTGTGTTCCCTGTTCTTGCCCAGCAGCACGCGGATGCACTGGTGCAGCGTGGACCAGTTGGACTGGTGCGTGAGGAGGGCCAGGAGGTAGGGCCGGAAGGAGGGCACCTGGGGGCCGGGCGGACCTTTGCCCTGGGGAGGAAGGAAGCCTGGTAGCCCCTGCCGGAGGAGCAGAGGGAGGGGCCGTTCCCAGGAGGCAGCAGTGGCCGCCCGCACACCCGCCCGGCAGCCAACTCTGCAGACGACACGTGGGCTGAGTGCCCGCCTCCTCAGAGACGGGAGCACACACGAGTGGAACATTGGAACCATCCACGCCCGCTCACTCTCGGCCTGGCAGCCTGGCGGTTGGCTCCAGGACAGCCCGGGCGCCGGAGCGGCTCACACTGACCAAAGGGGCACAGCCGCACCAGGAGGTCCCAGCCTGAGTGAGCAGTGCTCACAGCCCCTCCCAGGTCCGCTCTGCTTGCTAGCGCCCTCTGGGGGCAGGTGGGCACAGAAGCCGCTCTCAGAGGGCCCGTCCCCCCATCAGCGGTGCTTCACTCCCATCTGTCAGCATGGCACCGCCGAGTCCCCTCTGAGCATCTGGGCCCACAAGCACCGACTCCCCAGCTGAGTGCCCAGCAACCGGATCTGGCGGCTGGAGTGGCAGGCTGGGGGAACCTGGATGAGGACTGGGCCCCGGTGCCGGTCCTCGCCGCACGCCCACCTTGCTCCGGGAGAAGAGCAGCCGCTGCTGCAGGTCGGGGCAGCTGCCGATCACCTCGGGGTCCAGCGTCTCCAGCCAGTCCACCAGGAGGCCCGAGCAAGGCCCCAGCCGCACGGCCTCCAGGCTGCAGGGGGGAGGGGGGCTCAGCGACGCCCTCGGAGCTGCCCTCCGGGCCTGCCCTCCCGCACGCAGGCTCACCTGCTGCCCGCAGCGTCCTGCTGCCCCGCGGCCGGCGGCTCCTCCTCCTGCAGCAGCAGGGAGCTCACCACCGCCACGGGCCTGGGCGCCGGGAGGACGGAGGCGGCCGAGAAGAGTGCCGTCAGCAGCTCCTCCAGGTGCGGCGACCTCACCGCGATCAGGCCCCGCAGGACTGCGGAGGCAGAGGCCATCGTGTGTCACTCCAGCGGGGGTGGAGCCGGTGGCCCCCAGGCCACCTGACTCCAGAGACAGTCCCCGACCTGAGCCCAGAGCAGCGGGGTGCCAGCCCAGGCAGCCAGATGGGTGCGGCTTGGGACCTGCCTCAGGGTGAGTTGGGAGCCTCAGGGCTGGCTCACTGCCCTGGGCGGGCCCCCGGGGGCGGCGGGGAGGTCCTCACAGGCCCACGTACCTTTGCTGATAAGCTCAGGCTCCACGCCACACTTCTCCCCGGCCCTCAGGGTGGCAACGAGGGCCCGGACGGCGGAGCTGATCACCTCCGTGTCCCCACGGAAGGCCAGCGCCTCCGCCAGGTGCAGGAACCCGCTCCGCACTGCAGGACACGCCTGTGTGACCGCCTGGCCTGGCGTGGCCTCGACCCTCACCCGTCAGCCCGGGCTGGAGCGAGCCCCCAAACTGCCGGCCCCTCGGGCCCCACCTGCTCTTCCCTCCCTGGGAGCCTCCCCCAACACAACTCCTCCACGGCCTGGCCTCCCACAGGAGCCAGCCAGGCCCTCGGGGCGCAGGCCCGGGCACAGCTGTCTGTGCTGACAGGGCGTCGCTCCCCACGGACCAGCACAGGCTCCTCCCCACCCGCCTCACCGTCGCTGGTCCTGCGCTGGGCCGAGTACTGGGTGGCGAACAGCTTGAGCTGGGCCTGCAGGGGCCCGGCCTCCACGCCGGGGCTGTCCAGCCACTGCAGCATCTGCATGAGCACCTTGAGGAACAGCGCCGAGAAGCCGGAGTCCTGGGGCACGCAGCGCTGGGGACAAAGGGCACACGGCTGACCACCGCTGCGGAGAGGCGCCTGCTGTCGCAGCTCAGTGCTCAGGGGGTTAAACGAACGTGACAGGCAGACACACAGGGTAAACACACGTACGTAAACCCGAGCAGGCACGGCCACTGGCCAATCGGTGCGTCCAGGTGGGAGGCACCAGCGGAACCACCCGGGCTCCCGGCTGCACCCTCCCAGGAGGTGGCCCAGCCCGCCCGTGCGGCAGCCCACCTGGTACTGGCTGAGCAGGCGCAGCAGAGGGCAGGCCAGGAAGTGGTTCCGCTGCACGGACACGGCCAGGGCCCCGCCGTGCGGGGAGTTGAGCAGCGAGGCCATGGCCTGCAGCAGGCGCACCGCGACGCCTGTCCCCTCGGGGCCGCCCTGGCGGACTCGGGCCAGCTCCTGGCCCAGCGCCTGCTGCAGCGCCAGGGCCACAGGGCGGGCGCTGGAGAGCTGCCACCGGGAGCCCGGGCTCAGCGGGAAGACCTGGGCAGAGGGAAGGGCAGCGGTGGGAGACGTGGCCGTGGGGGCGCTGAGCCCTCACCCTGCGTCGTCCTGACCATGCTCCCCTTCTGGGCCAGAGGCCAGTCCCGCACGGCTCTCCGCCCAGGGGGCCGGGGCCTGCGTGGGCCCCAGCTCAGGAGAGGGACAGCGAGCACCTGCCACCTCGAACCTCCGTCCGCAGGCCGGCCTCCGCGGCGGGCGCAGGGAGCGTGCGAATGGAGGTGGCACTGCAGCTGGTAAGCGTGTCTGCGTGTGGAGGGACACACAGACACAGGACCACCGCCACGGGCTCATGTGCACGTGTAGGAAGAGGCAAAGCACGGGCGCAGGAGCCGAGCGGGGGCGGGCGCAGAGGGGGCAGGGTCTCCGTTCAGCCACAGGCAGCGGCACTGAATGTACTAGAAGCCACCAATGCGCCCTGCGGACACAGCGTGCCGCACTCAATTCCCTTCTCAATAACAACGCAGGGGCACACGCACGGCCACGCCTGGGGGGCCGCGCCTGGGGGGGTGCGTCTGGACACGGGGCAGGAGCCCGCTGGAGCCAGGCCGGAGGCCGGGCCACTGCCGCAGCGCGGCGGTGGGAGCCATGGCAGCTCTGGGCCCTGTTCTCAACACCAAGCGCGTCTCAGAAGCACCCAGAGGCGGCCGTGCTGAGCCTGCTGCTCGGGGAGGACACAGAGGCACGGTCAGCAGAGCCTCAGGCCAGCCTCCGGGGCGGGAGCGGGACAGCGGGGCCGGCCGAGAGGCCCGGCAGGGGGACCGCACCTGCAGGAACATGCTGGCCAGGTCGTCCTCGGGGCCGAGAACCCGCACCTGGGTCGTGGCCCGGATCCTGCCCTGGCCCGGGGGCGGCTCCGGGCTGCTTTTGGGTTTGGGCGCCTCTGTGCTGTCTGCAGGAAGAGGGAGTGCCGGCTGTAAGTCCCGGCCAGTCTCCCCCGGGACCATGCCCACAGGGCCCGTCTCGCCAGGGCCCCCACCCGAGAAGAGTGGGGTGAGGCTAGGCAAGGCCGGGGCAGGAGCCCCCCCCCCCCCCCCACCCCCGGGTCTAGGCTGGGGTACCTCGCCGCGGGGGCAGGGAGGCGGTGAGCAGGGAGTGGAAAGTCTGGCCTCCGGACGCTCCTCGCTCGTGCTGCACCTCCACCAGGTGCGCCATGTAATCTGTGAAGCAGCAGCGGAGTGAACACCACGGACAGAGCAGCAGCAGGAGTGCTGGGGACCCGCCCGAGGGCATGCTGATGCCCGCTGCCTCGATGGACAGCGACGGCACGGCCTCTCCTGACAACCCCAGCCTCTACTCGTGCTTGGAGCTGCAGCCCCCTCTCCTGGGCCCCAGGTGCCGCCAGGCCCCAGGGCTGACCGGCCCTTACTCTTGTCCATGATGTTCTGCTCCAGGGTCTGCGGGTCGTGGGCCACGGCCTGGTCCAGGTGCTGCAGGAGCTTGCTCATGCTGGACACGGGGATGCCGAAGGACTGCACGAACAGCAGCAGCTGCTGCGGCTCCAGGTCCTGCAGGGCTGGGGCCACACTCCCTCAGCCGGCGCCCGCAGGCAGTGCAGGTGCGGCCGGTCCCCCGCTCGCGCCAGGCTGTGCCGGCCCCGTGGCCGGTCCCCCGCTCGCGCCAGGCTGTGCCGGCCCCGTGGCCGGTCCCCAGCTCGCGCCAGGCTGTGCCGGCCCCGTGGCTTCCTGCCTCTCGGCTCTGAGCTCCCAGAACCACCGGTGGCTCCGGAGCCCCTAGGGCCCAGGCTCCTTAGAGGGCATCCTCCCGCCTGCCCAGGCGGCACCACTCCCCAAGTTGCCCCCGCGGCCCAGCCTACACTTCCAACGGGCATCTCCCAGCACAGGCGCCGCCCTGTCTTCCTCCCCCCGCCCAGCCCGGCCCGGCCGTACCCGCGTCCACCAGCCGCGGCACCTCGGAGCGGATCATGCGCAGCTTCAGCCAGTCGGGCAGCAGCAGTGCCTCCTCGGACGTGTCCACCAGGAAGGCTGTGGGCAGGGGCTTCTTCTCGGGGAACCAGATGTCCAGCAGGGCCTGGAACTCCTCGTCACCCGCTGCAGAGAGCGGCAGCGTGAGCGGCAGACACGCTCGGCCCGAGAGCCGGCCCGCTCTGAGGCCCGGGGGCCGAGCCTTCCTCGTCTCATCGGGCAAGTCTGGGCTCTGGGCGAACGCGGGGCCAACCAAGGGGACCTGTCCTTCGTGGAGCCGTGTTCCTGCTGGGCCGGGAGGGAGAGGGCGGAGCCCAGGAAGGTGCCCAGGCACTGCCCACGGGCATCCCACATCCACAGGCCGTGTGGCCGGCAGTGAGAAGTCACGGCCTGTCCCTCTGCTGTGCGCTCCCCCGAAGCCTCTGGACAGGCAGGGAGCACTCGGCATCGCGTCCACTCCAGGGACAACATGAGGGCTGGGCCCTCCCACTCTCTGCCTGCGGGACAGACCCAGAACCGCCCGGCCCCCCGAGGCTGCTCACCGCGGGGCGGCCCCAGCGTCAGCAAGATGACCATGGCGTGCACCACCAGGATGTGCATGGTGGCCGTCTCCCCGCTGCTCCAGCGAAGGAAGACCTGGTCCTGGGACTCGGACTGCGGGGAGAGGCGGGTGAGGGCGGGGGCCTCCGGGGACGGGGCGGGCGGGGCGGGCTCCGGGACGCCCGGCCTTACCCAGCTGTACACCTCCTCCCCCTCCTTGCTCTTGCGCATGCGCCGGACGTAGCGGGAGAAGATGGAGAGCAGCGCGGCCAGCACGGCGTCCGACTCGGCGCTGCAGGAGCGCTTGGCGAAGAGGTGGGACATGATGGTGGAGCGCTCCACGATGAGCCGGGCCACGTCCTGGGGAGCCAGCCGTCAGGGCCCTCGCCGCGGCCGCAGCCCGGGGCCCCAGCAGGGCGGGGCGGGCACAGGCCGCTCAGACACAGGGACACGAGTGCCAACAGCTGGGACGAAGGGCAGGGGCCCTGACAGGGCCGCCCGCCCAGCGGGAGAGGGTCTGCGGACGCCATCCTGCGCGCGGCAGGCGTGTGCGACCTTCAGGACCCAGAGGGGAGGCCGGACGCCGGCGAAGGCGCCAGCCCGCGGGGCCCCCCTCTCCATGAGGCCTCATCGGGCTTCGGAGCAGCCGGTCCCGGAGCCGCCGCCACTGGGAGAGCAGAGCAGCCCCCAGAAGCGAGGACAGACGCGGGCCCTCCGCGGGAGCGCGCAGAGCAGCCGCACGGCCCGGAGCACAGGGCAGCCAGGCCCGATTCCCCCGCCCCGACGGCCGCTCTGAGCCTCACCAGCGCCAGGTCGCTGTGCTGGCCCTGCTCCTCCACGGGCGTGTGCTGGGACAGGTAGACCAGGTAGGCGCTGACGGTCTGCGGGTCCGTCTCCATGTGGATGGCCTGCTGCAGCGCCAGGGCGGTGGAGGCGCTGACGCTGTGGAACAGGGGCAGCCGGGGCAGGTCGCGCAGCAGCCACTGGTAGCCCTGCAGCGTCTCCGCGTCCCCCGAGTCCTCCTCCGCCGGCGGCTCCTTCTCCTCCCCGTCCCGCTCACGCAGGCTGCCCTCCGACAGCACCAGGGACAGGCCCTGTGGGCAGACGGGGGTCAGCGGCCTCCAGGCCTCCGCAGGGCAGGCACCCCGACGGGGAGGGGTGACGAACAGGCTCCCGAGGCCCGGGCGCATGCAGCAGCCACGGGACGGACGCCGCATCCATCGGCTGCCCGTGGGGAGGGAGCGGCACAAGCACGTGTTCAGCAGCCCAAACACGCGTGCCAGGTGCCAGCTGCTCGGGAGGAACACGGGGACAGGGCAGAGGCGGGTCTGGCAGGTGCCACCAGCACAGCCCTCCTGCGAGGACCAGGCAGGAGATGGCGGGCACCGCCGCCAGCTGGGAGGGCCGCCTGCCAGGACAGCGGCGGCTGGGCTCACCTTCATGGCCAGCACCCGGGAGGCCACCTGCGAGGAGCCGAGGCGCCGCAGGAAGTAGTCCAGCACCTCGCACGTGGTCTGCTCGTCCGCCTTGGGGCCCAGCAGCAGGTCCTGCAGGCGGCCCAGGAGCTGCTGCTGCTTCTGTTGCCTCTGCAGGAACAGGGACCTCAGGGTGGGCCGGGGAGAGGGGGCAGGAGGGAGCGGGGCGGGGCGGAGCGAGGCCAGCACTCACCTGTCGCTTCTTGGCCTTCTGTTCCTTGCTCCCGCCCTCCTCCTCCTCCTCCCCCGAGGCGGCGTCGTCGGCCGCATCGTGCAGCAGGAACTCGCACAGGCACTGCACAGGCAGCACGTCCAGGGAGCCCTCGCTGGCCTGCACCAGGTCAGCCAGCCAGGGCATGGACTGCGACGAGGCCTGCAGGCCAGACGCGGCTCCTTCAGCTTCTGACCGTCCTCGTCCCCGCCCTCGTCCCCGCGCCCTCGCCCGTGCCCGCTGCCCCGCACGCAGTCCTGTGCAGCGGGGCCTGGCACGGGCCCCCCCAGGGCCCCGCCCCGCACTCGCCTGCCTCTGGATGATGTTGAGCAGGAAGTCTGGGTTTCGGCTCCGACACAGCAGGTGCCCAAGACGGAGGGACTGGTTGAGGCTTTTCACCTGGTCCAGGATGTGAGGGGGCGGCCTCCGCGGGGGCCCCCTGCAGATCAGAGCACACGAGGGCATGAGAAGTCGCTCACGCAGCCGCCGGGCAGAGAGGTGGGGCCGGGACGCCTGCTGCCCCCGAGGCTCTCCCCTCCCAGGCCAGGCCATCTCAGGGCGACCCCCACCCCCAGGCTCAGTCAGAGCCGCACGATGGGCTCGAGCAGCTCGTACTGGGGGTCGAGGCTGGTGAGCTGCGACAGGAGGAGGCTGCTGCTCTCGGTGATGGTCTGCTTGGTGGACGCGGCGGCCAGGTGACCCTCGAATGCCAGGATCTCCTGCTTCTCGCGCTGGGCGGTCTGCAGCTCCCGGCTCAGCATCTCGGTGCGCGTCTCCTCGTCCGTCAGGGTGCACGGCGGGTAGGAGTAGTTGCTGGCCCAGGAGGAGGTGCGGTCACCAGGCCACCGAGCGCTCAGGGCCCCTGCCTGGTGCCCAGCTTCTGCCGTCAGGCCCCCTTGGAGCCCGCCATCCAAGTCAGACATCCACACAGGGGCCTGTTCTCCGGAGCCTGGGCCTGGCTGCCCACTCCCCCTCTACACAACAGCCGAGGTGTGCAGAGCCGTGTCCCCAGCCTGGGCCACGCACAGAGCCGCACACGTGTGCACACAGCTCCGCTTTCTGGGCTCACCAAGGGGCGAGCAAGACGCTCAGGCTGAGCCGGGCCTGCTGTGCACAGAGGCGGGTCACATGTCAGCCCAGCAGCTTCCACACCTGCTCCTGACACACCATCCTGCCTCCGCCGGTCCCACCAGGCCCGGCTCCCGAGTCCTCTCCTGTCTGTCCTACCTCCCACCACCCTCCGCCTGCCCTGACCCTGCAGCCACAGCGCCAGCCCACCCTGCAGTGAGGGGCAGGGCTAAAGCTCTGGAGACTCAGATTCAGAAACGAGCCCACAAGGAGCAGGGACCCCGAGCAGCTCGCCGACCCCAGAGCTGCAGGAGCCCAGCCCAAGCGCCACCTCCCGGCCCCCCTCAGGGTCGCCAGCAGCAGGGGAGCCAGCGTACTTGGTCATCACCATCTCCATGAGCATCTTCAGCGTGGGGTACTCCTCCCAGGCGGCCAGACCTGCGGGCAAGGAGACAGCAGGTGGCAGCCAGACACAGCACCCCATCTTAGCTGCCACCAGCACTCGGCCCCTACCCCCCAGCTTGTCATCCAGGCCCCACCAGCTCCGCCCAGCCGACAAGCCAGCGCCCAGAGCCGCCCCTGCGGAGCCGGCGAGCGTGCCAGCCGAGGGCTCACCGATGTTTTCCGGGTTGAATGCGGCAACCACCAGCAGGAGGGGCCAGGCCTTCCAGTAGAGGGTGGAGATGGCGAGGTTGGGAGGCTGGTACCTGAAACACACGCGTGGACGCCAGCCTCAGCCACACGGTCAGCGAGGGACTTGGCCAGGCTGGCGGCTTCCCCATGCGTTGGTGACCGACCAGCTCAGCAGCTGCTTTCTGTCAGTGACCACAGCCAGGCCTGGCCAGTCTGCTCAGTGGATAGAGCGCCAGCCTGTGGACTAAATGGTCCCGGGTTTGATTCTGGTCAAGGGCACATGCCCGGGTTGCAGGCTTGATCCCCAAGAGGAGGCGTGCAAGAGGCAGCCAATCAATGATTCTCATCATTGACATCTCTCTCTCTCTCCCCCTCACCCTTTCTCTCTGAAATAAATAAAAATACATTATAAGTAAACAAATGAAGTATGCAGCCTAGACCTGTGCCTCCGTCTCTGGGGGGAGGGCCTAAAATTCAGGGGTGGCGACGGAGGCACAGCCTGTGGACGCACTAAAAACAGAGTCAGGAACTTCAGACGAGGGAGCTCAGGTGGGCTCTGGACCAAGGGCTGAGGAGCAGGGAGCTGTCCAAGGACCAAGCGAGCGAGTGAGAACACAGGGCGAGCCCGAGCCCGAGGGGAGAGCAAGGCCCCTGAGCCCAGGGGCGGCAGGAGAGCGGCTCGGACCAGCGGGCTGACTTCCCGCATTCGCCCCCGGGGGCGCGCGGGGGGGGGGCAGGCCTACCCCGGGGGCAGCTGGATGTTCTCGGGGTGGTGGTAGGTGCACAGGTTCAGGACGGCGTCGAGCAGCTGCACCCGCTCCACCTTCAGCACTTCCACGTCTGAAAAGCAAGGCCGAGCCCGTCAGCGGACACCACGGCCCAGGTCAGGCCGCAGAGCAAGGGGGACTGGTCCCCAGAAGCCGGAGGCAGGGAGGACTGATGGGCAGCAGCAGGAGCCACCATGGGGAAACTGAGGCAAACGTGCACTGGGTGCCCCTCAGCCGGTCGAGGGCAGGCAGGACTGTGGGGGCAGCAGCACAGCAGGCGGGGAGCGGACCTGAGCGCCCGCGGAGCTGGCCGGCGCCAACTGGGCCAGGACAGCCGAGGGCCTTACCGTCCGCCTGCACGGCCGCGGCGCGCTTCACCAGGTGGTCGGCCAGCTCCATGGCGTCCGCGGGGCCGAGTGGGAGCTCGCGGGACAGCCCGATGACCAGGATGCGCATCAGCGTGTCCTCCAAGATGGGCACCTCCGAGCAGAGGCGCAGGAAGAAGCTGTGGGGGGGCGGGGAGAGGCTGGGCGCGGGGGCGAGCGGGCGGCCAGGGGGAAGGACGGGTTTGGAAGGAGGCGGTAGTTCAGGAGCCACCGGGGGCCGCGCTGGGGTGAAGGGGCCTAGGAGGCGGCGGCAGGGCGGATGTACGGCTCCCGGAGCAGACCCACCACCCGCCCGCCGCCCACCGCACACGCTCACTTGCGGTCGCTCTCGGGCGGCCAGTTGTCCCACTTGTAGTAGGTCTCCGGCTGCTCGGTGAACAGCACCTTGTGGAGGCTGCGGGCGGACAGAGCTGTCAGGTGGTGCCCGGGACCACTCCACCCCGTCAGCTCCAAGGCAGGCACGTCTCCCAGGGCGTCCATTTCCCAAGGCCTGCGACGCCCCACACCCTTCCCAAGAACCTGCAGCAACCCCACAAGGCCCGCGCGGGCTGGCAGCTGACAGGGCGGTGGCAGACGGGACCCCACCTCCGCCCGTCCGGGTCTGCCCGGTCACAGCTCAGGGTGACCCGCCGCCCACCGGCCGCTGAGGCTCCTGCCAGCCGTGGCCAGCCCCGCCCCGCCCCTCCCCGGAGCTCCCGCAGCACGGCCTGCCGCACCAGTGCACGTAGTCCTTGGGGGCCATCTTGCTGATGGAGGGGACGACGGTGTGGAGCCACCAGACGGCGTCCCTCTGGATGGCGGCGATCTGGTTCTGGAAGGAGCGCAGCACCTCGAGGTCTGCAGGGGACAGGCAGGGTCACCGGGAGCCTGCCCGGCCGCTCGGGGCAGCCAGCGCCTCCCAGGTCCAGGTGAGGCGGGCACAGGGAGGGAGGCCTGGCCCCGGGGCACCCCGCGCCCTGTGTCTCCGACCGGGGCCCCGACAGCCCAGCCCGGCCCGATGCTCACTCTTCTTCTCCCCCTTGTCCCAGGCAACGCCGGCCTCCTTCACCTGCGCCGTGATGCCCAGCATCATGGACACGGCCAGCACGTCTGTGATGTGCACCACGAACCGCTCCTGCAAGCACAGCCAGCACAGCGGCTCGCCCGAGGCCTCACCCTGGCCTGCACACGGGACACCGGGCTGGACGCCGGGTCCCACGGACAGGAGGGCCAGGCGGGAGGCGTCCAGGGACCAGGAGCCCGCTGCAAGGAGATGCAGCCGACAGGGCGGACAAGCCCTGCCCCGGAGAAGCACGCACCACAGTGGGCCCCGAGGCCTGCCTTTCAGCATCACCGCCCTCCGCCCGTCGCTCCCTCTGAACCCATCGCCTGGCTTCCCTCAGTCCCCACGGCCACCTGGCCAGCCCTCCCTGGTCCTCACAGGACGCAGCCCCGCTGCCCCGGGACCGGCTGCTGCACCGGGGCACCCTGTGGCTGAGTGCTCACGGACGGCACGAGGGGCGCAGCGGGAGCACAGGGGAGCTGTGGGGAGGGGGGGGGAGCAGAGGGGCCGCGGAGGGGAGCACCCACCTTGAACTCCATGTCCAGGTACTGCGGCTCCTTGCGCTCCTGCATGAGGCCCAGGCAGAAGGCCTGGAAGTTGATCTCGTGCTTGGTCTGCTTGATGATCTCCCGCAGCAGGGCCCGCGAGGCCCGCAGGTAGTCGTCCTTGTTGGTCAGCAGGTCCTGGAACACCATCGCCAGGAACTGGGAGACAGAGGGAGCTCAGCAACGGCCCTTCCCGAAGCACAGCAGCGCGCTAATGCGCGGTTACGCCCGGCACAGACCCGCGCGCCCGTTCCCAGACCGCCAGGCGCCCGGGCTCCGAGGGCAGCGCTGCAGCGTACCGCCCTCTGGCAGCTGCCCCGCGGGAGCCGGCCCTCGCTGCGGGACAGATTGCTCAGCAGACACGGGCTGCAGGGCACCAAGCCCTAGGGACGAGCAGCTGGCTCAGCCCCACGCCCCAACTCCAAGCAGACCCTGGTCCACCACCTCTCCTCTCCTCATACACCGCTGCAGGCGGCAGAGGACGGTGTGATGCCTGGCACCGTGTCCACGTTGACATTTTAATACAACCAGGCGGTTTAAAAACCCGCACGTGTTAGGCACAGGCGTGTTGCTCAGGTCTCTTCAGGAGGGACACTGAGCAGACTCGGTGCTGGGCCAGGGCCAGGGTCCGGAGCTGCAGGGACCCCAGGGGCCCTCCGGAGCCGAGTGCATCGCAGACTGTGCTCCCGGTGCCTGGGCACAGCACCCCCCTCCGAGCGCTCTCCCACCCACTGGCGCCAAACACCTGGCTGGGCGGTGAGGCAGCCCTCTCCAGCCCAGCGTGGGCCCGGCGGAGAAGGCTGGCCTCACCAGCTGTCCTCATCAGGATGCAAAGCCGCCGCCTACCTTGGGGGCCAGCTCGGCGCTGTGCTGCAGCACCGTGTGCAGGATCTGCATGTTGTTCGGGTTCCGGGCGTTGGAGAGCTCGTTGAAAATCACGAACTTGATGGTGGTGCCCAGGTTGTCCTTGTGCGCGTTCAGCAGCTCCCTGGACACAAGCCGAGCAGATGGGCTGCCTCGGCCCCCTCCCGCCTCGGCACCCT
>NW_023425584.1:90000-247500 GCF_014108245.1 Pipistrellus kuhlii
GTGCCAGCTGCCCGCCGGGCCGCCCCTAGCGCACACGGGTCTGCACAGCTGGGCACTCTGGGGCGCAGAGGTTCCGTGCCCGCGGGGCCTGGGTCCCGGCGGGCTGGCCCGGCCGCCTCCCGCAGCCCTGTCTGCGGCCCGGACACCGGGACGCCGCCGCAGGGGCGCGCACCTGAGGTCTTGGCCGCCGCGCTGGGCCGGCGCACGGCGGGGGCCTTGGCGCGGTTCATGGCGCGGCCTGCTCGCCGCCCCGCGCGGGCCGTCACCGGGGGGCACCAGCGCCAGGCGGGCGCCCCGCTCGCTCGTTCATTCCCCCGCGGCCGCTGCGGCCTCGGCCCGGGCCCCGCCGGGCGGGGCGGGAGCGAAGGAGCCGCGCGAGCGCCGCCTCGGAGCCGCCGGGAGGGTCGGGGTCGCAGGCAGCCGCGAAGCCCCACAAGCTACGCCAGCACCGATTCCCCGCCGCAGCCACCACCGAGGCTACCCCGGAACCGGAAGTCGACTTCAGAGAATCAACTTCCGGGAAAACCAGAAGCAAAACAGCGCGGCGCGGAGGGCGGGCACGGCGGCGAGAGGGGCTGCGGCGCCTGCGCGGTGCCTGCAGCGCCCTCTGGCGGCGGGAGGCCGGCGGTGTCTCGCAGCCGCGGATGTCTGTCCCTGGGCAGCCAAGCAGGCGGCGCTATTGAGCGGCAGGCCCCAGGATGCCTGCTAGAAAGGGTGGCAACAGGGACCTTCAGAGACCTGCTCTCCCATGTATGGGTCAAAGGGAGGCTCTGGGGTCCCCACGGTGGGAGGGAGGAGGGGCACAGGGGACACAGCGTAAGAGCAGGAGAGACTTGCCAACTCCAGCAGGTCCCTGGGGCACGGAGGCCACCCCCGTCACAGCCTAGGGCTCCTGGCCTGCAGGCTGGGTCACTGTCACAGCGACAAGGCTCCTTCGTGGCCGAGGACAGGGCTCCATGCCGACCCGACCGACCCTCACACCTCTTGGGGTGTCTCAGGCCATCCTAGGGGCTCACAGTCCTGGGGGAGTCAGCCACCTCCCCACCAGCAGCAAGGAACCTGAAGCAACAGCCTGGCCCAGTGGTCGGCAAACTCATTAGCCAACCAAGTCAAATATCAACAGCACAACAATTGAAATTTCTTTTGAGAGCCACATTTTTTAAGCTTAAACTTCTTCTAATGCCACTTCTTCAACATAGACTCGCCCAGGCTGTGGTATTTTGTGGAAGAGCCACACTCAAGGGGCCAAAGAGCCACATGTGACTCTCGAGCCGCAGTTTGCCAACCACTAACCTAGCCCAAAGCCCAGGCCTTTGCCCCAGACCTCCTCTGGGGGCGCCATAAGGGTCCCTAAGAGCTGACGCCACTCATGGTGCATGACCGAGGGGGACCCCAGGTGCCCCAGAGCAGCTGGTGCAGGTAACGGAAGCCCACGGGTTAGAGCTGTGAAACACGATTCAGTGTCTGCAGGCAAGGCTGTGGGGGCCTCAGGTGGGAGGTACCAGGGTTGTCAGTGTGGGGGAGTGCAGCTGGCAGGGGTCACCATCGGTGTCCAGCATCTGGACAGGTCAGTGCAGCCCCAGGGTGTCCAGAAGCTGCTGCCCAGGGCCAGATGGTCAGGGGAGGAAGCTGGTGAGGGTCAATCAGCATATCCCCTCTTTATTACCGTGTTTCCCAAAAAATAAGACATCCTCCGAAAATAAGACCTACTTACAGATTTCCTTCTGAGTGAAATATAAGGCATCCCCTGAAAATAAGGCCCCCCTAGGCTAAACACAAGAGATTTGGTCCACTGATTCTGAAAGAAATGGAGTCACAAGAAATTCACCAGGAAATTCAGGAACTGGATTGTTATGATGATGTTCCAGAAGATGATGACATGATTGTCATTGAATAAATGAGTAAATTCTTGATACTGTAGGATTCAGTTTGTCTGGTTTGTGTTGAGGTACCAGGTAATAAATTTCATTTATTTTCATTTAAAATGTGTACCGTATTCTTCTTCATGGAAAAAAATAAGACATCCCCTGAAAATAAGACCTAGTGCATCTTTGGGAGCAAAAATTAATATAAGACACTCTTGTTTTCGGGGAAACTGGGTAGATAAGACATATAAAAGAAAAGCTCCTCAGACCCTGCTACCCACCCATCTGTCTCTGTATGGCCCGCCTTCCTGTGGGGACCGAGGGCGGCACACCTGGCTTACTTCGGGGTGATGAGCGATGGAGGGGGCAGGCTTCCGACCCCACAGTCCCTGGTCATCTCTGCCAGACCCTGGAGCAGCAAGAACCCTTATCCCCCTCCCCGGCCTGACCCGGTGGGCATGCCAGAGGGGGGACCGTGAGCGGGACAGGCCCAGCCCGAGCGGAGGGGAAGGGGCCCGTGGGGCTGCAGCTGCTGTGGTCTAACTGCCTCTGGGCCGGGAAGCAGCTGCGCCCACTGCCGCCCGGGCCAGCTGGGCGGACGGGCAGTGTCTCCCTGTCTGGCCCAGCCCGGTGTCCCCAGGCTGGAGCGGGGGCGGGGGGAGGTGAGGTACACGGGGCGGCCACAGGGCACACTGGGGGCGGTCATCTCCTGACTGCCTTGTCCTCTAAGCTTAGACCCCGTTCATCCACACTGGAGGCCCCGGGGCGGGTGACAGCGTCAGGCCGTGAGCCAGCGGTGGGCCCGGACGCCCCTTCCTGGCGGGGCCTCGGAGAGCCGCTGGGCTCACGGGAGATCTGCCTGGTACGGGTACGGCCGCGGGAAGGCAAGGGCCGGGGCCATTCAGAAACTGAGCTCTCTTCAAGGGCGGGAGCAGCTGGGAGAGGGTAATGGGGGGAGGGGGCCTGTAGAACACTGACAACAGTCAAGATTTAAAAAGAAAGGAAGAAAGAAAGAAGCTGAACCCTCCCCAGGCCTGGCGGTTCCCTCTATTTTGTTTCATTTTTAACAACTTGGTAACACACGCACATGGTCCCACAGTCAAACCTAGACACACCAAGAGGTGTGCAGAGACCCCCTTCAATCCCCCTAGCCCCTCCTCCAAGGAACCTCTCTGTCCACCTGCTGACCCTCCCAGTCTCCCCTTGGGGACAAGCTGGGACCCAGGCGGGGACCCTCCTTCCTGGGGACCCGGTGCATTGCACCAGGCCTGCACCTGTCCTGCGCCCAGCGCCCCAAGGTCCTGCACCCCGTACAGGGACCCGCTGCAGCCGCTCAGCTGCGCAAACTTCACCCCGCGTGGCCCTAACCATGGCCAGGTGGCGGTGTCCCACCCTCCACCCCAGCCTATGCCCAGAGGTAATCTTGCACACCCCCAGTTCCACACGTGGACCAGTGGTTCTGGCCCCGATTTCTAGAAGTGGGCCTGCTGGGTCCAAGGGCAAGTAAGGCCCAACTCCTGCCCCTCCAGTCCCTCTTCTTCCCCCCCACCCCCGGCCTTGTGAGAGGCTCTGATAGACGGGAACGGAACTGCCGTGTCATTGTCACGTGGTTCCCCGTCACGGCCTCTTTCCCCCGGTGGAAGCCTTTGCTCCTTCTGTCTTTCCTTTTTCTATTTCTAGGGGCCCTGGGTGTGGGAGGGAGACAGGCCCCGAGCGAGGGCTGCACGTATTAATAGTTTTCCCAGGATATACCTGCTTTGTGTTCTGGCTGGGCTTATGGTGATTTTTGCCTTGTCTGTGTGTTTTTTTTTTTTTTTCATGGAGTCTGGATTTTTATTTTTTTTAATTTAATTTAATTTTTTTAAATTGGTGTTACCTGTTTCTATTTATTTATTATTATTTATTTATTATATATTTTATTGATTTTTTACAGAGAGGAAGGGAGAGGGACAGAGAGTTAGAAACATCGATGAGAGAGAATCATAGATCAGCTGCCTCTTGCACATCCCCTACTGGGGATGTGCCCGCAACCAAGGTACATGCCCTTGACCAGAATCAAACCTGGGGCCTTTCAGTCCACAGGCTGACGCTCTATCCACTGAACCACATCGGTTCCGCTAAAAATGTTTTTAGCCCTGGGCAAGGTGGACTCCCCTCTGCATTCCCACACCTGCGGGCAGCCTGGGAGGCAGCTCCTTACTGCTGGGAGGGGCCTGGCCTCCCACCCAGGCGCTGTGAGGCCCGGCCTTGTGACCTAGCCAGCTTTGTCCTCCATCTGCAGCGAGGAGGTCGCCCCCCCCCCCGGGGGCCTGCGTCCCTGGGGGGAGGGGGGTGCTGTCAGCTGTCAGCTGGGGGTCAGGCGGGACTGTCCCCAGGCCTCAGTCTTGCAGCCCGGACCGGGGAGCTGCGTCACACCACCGATCACCATGTCAGCTGCTGGCCCTCCTGCAGTCAGGAAGTTCTCTTTACCCCGTGATGGTCAAAAATGGGATAAAAAAAAAAAAAAATGGGATCAGAAGCCAGATGGGGGTGTCGGTCAGGAGTGGCCTCCGGGCGCCCTCTCCTCCTTTGTGGGCGGCCTGGGTGCAGGCGGAGGACCGGGTGGTAAACCCGGGGACCTTGCCCTGGTCGCGGGGTCCACAGCCCTGTCCTGGGTCCCGGGACAGCAGGGTAGCCCCGGACTCTGAGCCCAGGGAAGGCGGCGGGCCCCCAGGGACCAGAGATATGGGGTCCAGACAAGAGCCAGCCGCGCCCACCTCCGGGCCCAGAGAAGCGCTCCGGGGCGGAAAGGGCGGAAAGGGGGGCTCCCGGCTCAGAACGCCCGCGCCGCGTGCGGAGCTGCCAGCACCGGGCCGCGCACCGCACACCCGCAGCACAGGTGCGTCTGCTCGCCCGGCGCAGGGGACCCAGCGCGGCACAGGGCGCTGGAGGAGCGACGGCCGGCCAGCTCCCACGCCGGGAATAGCGGGCTCGGGAGGGGCGAGCCCGGCGGGTCCCACGCAGCTCCGTGGGGGGACCCGGGCCCTGAAGGCGGCGGGCAGGACGCCGTGGGAGGTGGGCGGGGCTGTGGCCCGATGGGCGGGGCCTAGGGCGGGGCTAAGGCGCCCGCTCTGGGTGGTGGCGCGCGGTGGGCGGGGCCTAGGGGGCGGGACGGTGGCGCGCGCCGTTTGGGGTGCGCGGTGGGCGGGGCGGCGTGACGCGCGCTGACGCCGATCCCGGAAGCGGTGTCAGATGCTGGGCGGCCGGGCGGGCGGGCGCGCTGGCGGCGGCGGGGGGACTTGTTGTTCTTCGCGAAGTCGGAGCCGGAGCGCGCCGCGCGGGCGGCGGCCCAGGGGAGCGCGAGCGTGAGCGCGAGCGGGAGGAGAGCGCGTGCCCGCGAGGAGTCGGCCGCGCCCCGCGGTCCCCGCGCGACGCCAGGTGAGGGGCGCGGGCGGCGGGGTGGGCCGGGGGCGCGGCGGGGGCGCGGCGGGGCGGCCTCCGCCATCCGGGCCGCCTGGGACTCGGGGCGAAGTGGGGCGGGACCGAGCCCCGCCGCCGAGCACCTGCGCCAGGTGCGCTGCCCAGGGCGGCGGCGTGTTCCCGGCCCCGGGACCGATCGCTTCCTTTCTTCTCGGCCGGAGCCGGGCTCCGGGCGGCGGGGCGGCGTCTCCGCGTCTCCGCGGCCCTCGCGCTCCACCTGCCCGGCCCCGCGGCGGGACGGCGCCGGCGAACACCCGCCACGTGCCGGAGCGCGTGGCCGCCGGGCCCTCGGCCTCGGTCCGGGCGCCCGCGTGCTGCCCGCCGCCCCGCGGCCGCGGCCGCTGCGATCGGGAGCGGAGGGGAGGGAGCGGGGCCGCCGGCCCAGGCCGCTTCTGGGCCGCTGACCGGCCGGGTCCCGGAGGGAGGCCTGCGGGGCGCACGTGTCCCCAAACCCGGGCCGCGCGGCGCGGCTCTCCCCCGGGAACGGGCGTCTCCGGGCGGAGCGCGTCCTCCCGGGGTCTGCCGAGTTGGGGACCGGAGGGCTGGCCCGCCGGGCCCGCCGGAGCCTCGGAGGGGCGGGGGACCGAGCTGCCCGGCTCCCAGGAGCCGCCGTCGCCCTGACCCTCCGGGTTCCCACGCCGAGCGGAGTCTTCCCGCCCGGACACCTGCCTGGTCCTGGGGCGGCTGCGGGGGGACGTGCCGCCCTGGTCATCCTCCTCCGGGTCCCCTCACCGTCCGGCCACCGGCGGACCCACCTGCCCCCTGGGGAGGCGGTGGGGGCGGTCTGGGTGCAGGCCCGGGGCGGGAGGGCGGCGCCTGCACCTGTTGCTTCAGGGCGGCGGGGAGCTCAGGGGTGGCCCGGGTCCGAGTGCTGCCTGTGCCTAAGGCTGGAAGCGCACAGCGAGGCTGGGGGGCGGGGGTTGTGTGAACCCGGGGCCGCAGCGCCCGGGCACCGGTCTGTGCCCGCGGCCCGGCTTCCCTCCGCCCAGGGGGGGTGCTTACAGCCGCCCGGCCGAGCGGCCTGCGGGGCCTGGCCGCCCGTCTAAAGGCTCCGCGTGGACCTGGGTGTCCTCCGTCCACCGGGAAGTGCGGCCCTGCCCACTGGGAGCGCCCTGGGGCTGCTGCATGGAGTCCACAGTGACTCACCTCCGCTGCCTCTGCCCCCCTCCCCCCTGCCCTCACCCCCACCCCTGCCCCCCTCTGCCCCCCTGCCCTCACCCCCACCCCCACCCCCTGCCCCTCCTCTCTGTCCCCCCTTCCCCCTGTCCTCACCCCCACCCCCTGCCCCTCCTCTCTGCCTCCCCTTCCCCCTGCCCTCACCCCTACCCCCTGCCCCCCCTTTCTGCCCCCCCTTCCCCCGGCCCCCCTCTCTGCCCCCCAACCTCTCTGCCCCACACCCCTCTTCCCCCTTCCCCCTCTCTGCCCCACCCCACCCCCTCTGTGCCCCACAGTGGAAGGAACTGGCTCCCTGTGATGTTTACTTTTGCTTTTCATAATCACACACTTGTCATGCTTCCTCTTTCTTACAGTTTCAGGAAGTCGGAAGTGTCAGCTTAAAACTTGAGTTTTAGGACAGGTAGGGATAAACCCCAGATCACACAGTAAACACACAGTCACACACACTCATACACACTCACAGTCACTAATACACACACACACACAGTCATAGACATACTGTTACACACATATAGTCACTCATGTACACACACATTCACACATACAATCACTAATATACACTCACAGAGTCACAGTCGCTCACACATACACAATGATACCCATACAGTCACACTCTCCGCGCCTCAGTGGAGCCCGGCCTGGGCCCTGGCCCAGCCCAGCACCTGCCTGCTCTCCTGTCTGCCTGCCTGGGAGCCGGGCACATGTTGGGTGGAAGCCGCCCTCCAGGCCCCTCCTGGGTGCAGTGTGGACACCTTGCTTATACACAAACCTCGTCTCCCAGGCGGGTGGGCAGGGGTAGGTGTGAGGGGGCAGGGATAGGGGCAGGGGTGGGTGTGAGGGGGTAGGTGTAGGTAGGGGTAGGTGTGAGGGAACAGGGATAGGTGCAGGGGTAGATGTGAGGAGGCAGGGGTAGGGGTAGGTATGAGGGGGCAGGGATAGGAGTAGGGGTAGGGGTAGGGATAGGGGCAGGTGTGAGGGGGCAGGGGTAGGGGTAGGGATAGGGATAGGGATAGGGGCAGGTGTGGGGGGGCAGGGATAGGGGTAGGGATAGGGATAGGGGGCAGGGATAGGGGTAGGGGTAGGGATAGGGGCAGGTGTGTGGGGGCAGGGATAGGTGCAGGGGTAAGTGTGAGGGGACAGACCTTGAGCCCAGCCAGTATGTGTGCTCAGGGAGAGGGTGCCCACGACTCCAGGGAGGGCAGGACGACGGGAGAAGTGGGAGTCGGTGGAGATTGTGGGGGCTCTCGAAGCCAGAGGTGCAGGCCTGGTCTGGGCAGGAGGCCGGGCAGCGGGGATGGCCTCCCTCTGCCTGGCTGGGCTGCATGGCGGGACTGCGGTCAGGGTCCTCCAGGCCCGAGCTGCCGGCCAGCGCAGGGCGGGGCTGAAGCCGCAGGCCAGGTTTGGGAGGGGAGGGGAGGGGAGGCCCTGAGGGCGATTTCTGGTGACAGTGTGGTGGGTTGTCACCTGAGCTGCGGGTGCAGGACAGGGCAGCGGGTGGAGGGTGGGTGCAGGACAGGGCGGTGGGACCTGTGGGCCGTCCCTGGGCCGTGTAGGAGGGGCTGGGAGAGGACGGAGCCTCCGGGGCGGAGGACCACCCAGAGCTGGGGAGCCAGGCTGAAGCGGGTGAGGAGAGCAGGTCCAGGGGCGGGCTGGGTGTGGCGCTCAGCCTGCAGCCGCTGGGACTGCCTTAGTCACCCCGAGCAGCCGGGATGACACAGCTTCCCCGAACCGCACAGCAAGGTGACCAGACGTCCTCAGGCCGGCACAGTCATGCCTGTGGAGGGCAGCCGGCCAGGCCAGCCTGAAGCCGGGGCGGGCCGGGCTGGGGTGCCACCGGGCTCTGGAGCACACCCACTGAGGGGCGTCTGCAGTGGGTGACAGGGCGGGTGGCATCGGGCCACTTGGGAAAGGGGCCCCCGAGCAGAGGGGGCCTCAGGGTGGGCGGGTGAGTCAGCCCGGTTCCTCCCTCCCTTCTCCCTGCTGCCCCTGCCCTGCCAGGACCTGCGCCCCCACCTCCCCCCCCAGCCGGGAGCCCGGAGTGGAGGCCCATCTTTATCGGTTGGCTGGGCGGGCTGATGGGCAGCGCCCGGCGTCCCTTCACTTCCTTCAGGAGGGAAGTGCTGAGGGCCCCCACGCCCCCGCCCGAGGCTCACCCCAGGCTGGGCGGCCGGCCAGTCCAGGTGAGAAGTACACCTTCCAGGGTCTATGCTCCTCTTCTGCCCGCCGGCTGAGCCCAGGGCTGCGTGGGTGGGTCACCGCTCCAGTGCCATTACTGACAGCCCGGAACCCGGGTCCAGCCCAGAGCAGCCAGCGCACACGGAGGGCCACAGCCTGGCCGAGGGAAGGAGGCCGAGACCAGCGGCCGGTTTGCTGGGAGCCGGAGAGAAAAGTGACCGGGGGCCAGACCCCCCTCCTCGCCCGCTGCCCTGGGGACCGTCCCCCTGAGGAAGTGGGCTTCCCTGCTGGCTGGTCAGATGTGCCTCAGGCGAGGCTCCCAGCTTTGGGTAGACAGCCAGCCCCGAGTTAGAAAGGGAGCCACCGAAGGGACAGGTGGGGCCTGTGGTGGGAGGTGAGCCCGTGGCCCCCCAGGAGGTGCTGGGTCCGCTCAGCGGCCCGCCCGGCACTGGGATCTGGTGTGAGTTTTGATGCTCGAGGGCTGGGCCCGGGTGGCGGGTTCGGTGTTTGGTGCGACCAGTGCCGGTGCGGGGACGCCAGTGTCAGGCCGAGGGCTCTGCGGGTGCCCGGCTGCCCAAGGCTGTCTCACCCACTGGGTGCCCGCGTCTGGGAACGGTCCCTGCTGCCCGCTGGGTCACACAGAGTAGACGGTGTGAGAGCAGCCGTGTCACGGGCTGTTCGTTGACCTTACAAAGCACTGTCCTCACGTTGGCGTGGCCGGTCTGCGCGGGGTCCTGGTGGTGTGTGGGTACGTGGAGACCCCAGAGGAGCGGGTTTCTGGGCTGTTTCTCCCTCGGCTACCACCCGTCGCCCCTACATTCACACACATACCCTCTCGTCCCGCAGCTCCTCGGACAGAAGTCTGAACTGAGACAGGAGCCGAGGCCAGGCCCCAGGTGGGGACCCTGAGCCCCCTCCTGTCTCTGCCGGGCTCCTTGCCTGGGCCCTGGCCCCCAGCGGCTCAGGGGCCTCGATCTGGTGGGTGTGGGGGGCGTGACCTGGGGCTGCTTGCAGGGGAGGGGGAGCCCATCCTGTGTGCATCCTGGGCCCGTGCCCGCATCCCAGCACAGGCCCGTGGTGGGCAGGTGGGCACTGAGGCGGCTCTGCCCCGCCTGGCCCAGCCGCTCTGGCTGTGGACGCTCGTCCCGCCGTCGGTCCAGGCAGTCCTCGCCGGCCTTCCGCTGCCCGCGGGTGGGGCCGGCTGTGGGAATGTGCGCTCCCTCTGTAAACAGCCGGTGACTCACCGCTCAGCTATGCCGGCTCCGGCCCCCATGACGTGTGGCTGGGCCGGGAGCCCGGACACCACCACCGGTGGCGATGCGGGCGACGGCGTGGAAAGTTTCCCACAGCCCGCCGCTCTGCAGCGCCCTGACCCCGCGCCGGCCGCCCCGATGCCAGGGTCACGCCCCTGGGAAGCAGCTCTGAGCGCCCCGTCGTCCCAGGCACACGTGTGTGACCACGTGAGGGCGGGGAGCCCGACCTCCCTCCCCCCCATCGGGGCCCGGGAGAGGGCCCTGGGCATGGTGGGCCACAGGCTTGGGCGCTGAGGCCCGGTGGTGAGGGGGTGGTGGGTGGTGGGGGGCCCAGGGGGGCCGTGGGAGGGTCCCGCTTCAGCTGAGGGAGGGCAGGTGGAGTCGTGCTTGTGATGGAGGCTGATGTGGCTCCAGAGCCGGGGGACCCTCGTGGTGTTTGTCTCTGGTGTCAGGATGCCCTGTGGACTGGGTCCTGCGAGCTGGTGGGCCCCCCGCCCCTGCCACGGGGACACGGGGGTGAGCTTACTGCCCCACAGCCTGTGGTGTCTGCACTGTTGCCCCAGAGCCATTGTTGCTGTGGGCTTCTCTGTTTCCATGACAACCATCAGGGGTTGGCTACTTCCCAAGGTCGCCATGGCAACTATCAGAGGGGAGTCATGCTTGGGATGCTTGGCTGGCTTTTTGGTGAATGATTAGAATGTGTGACACAATGCAGACGCAAACACTGGGAGGAGGCGCGGGCTGGCGGCTGGCGGGACAGCTCCCGCCAGACGGGCAGAGCTCCCAGGCCAGCGGCTGCCCCTCCCCACCTGCCCCGGGGCGGCCTCGCGCCTGCCCCCCTCTGAGCCGGGCCAGCCAGGGGCAGCCAGGGGGAGGCGGTGATGTCCCGGCGGCAGAGCCCTTGGCGGAGGTAGGCCAGCGGGAGGGCGGCGCCTCCTGCCCGGGGCCCTTCCTCTGGGTGCCGGGCTCCTGCCGGCAGGTGCTGCCCCGAGGCTGGGCTCCGTGGTGCCTGTCCTGTGGGCACGGCCCTAACGGGGGTCCTGCACTCACAGGTGCCACGGGAGAGTCCGCGGAAGCCTCTCTGCTCAGCCCGGGTCACCGGCTGGAGTGAAGGCGTGGCTGGGCATCCGCCGGGTCCCGGGGCCCCGCACCGCCCGGGCCAGGGCCGGCCCTGGGGGCGCCCGGAGGAGGGTGGGGCCGCCGGGCTTTCGGCGCGGCAGCTGGACCGCGGGGGGTGAGCGGAGCCTCCTCGGGCCTCTCCGCTGAGGGACAGCCCTGCTCGGTCACTGGCGGCGGCACAGGCGGCCCCGCCCAGCGGGACTGACCGCGCGGCCTCTGTTCTCTGCCTGCAGTTACGATTTCCGGGCAGTTCTGTGCGGGTGACGGCGCCCAGGTTATGACGACTAATCCCAAACCGAACAAGGCATTAAAGGTGAGCGGGCGCCCTGGCCGGGCGGCTCAGTGGGTCCCAGGTTGAGTTGTGGGCTTGATCCACAATAGGGGACGTGCAGGAGGCAGCCAATCAATGATTCTCTCTCCCTCTCCTTCCTAAGAAATCAATAAAATTATATTTAAAAAAAAAAAGAAAAAAGGTAAGCGGGTGAGAGGGGCAGCCCGGGCCGTCTGCGCCCGTCTGCCGCGAGGAGGGAGGCCTGTCCCAGGGCTGTGGGCTGAGGGAGTGCCACCGAGTGAGGCCGTGGCCTCCGGAGGCGCCAGCCCTCAGTCCGGGAGGAGGACCCCTCGGGGGTGGGGCCCTGGTGTGGGCGGTGGGTCTGCTCTGACGCCCTCAGGCCCCTGTCTGGTCCCGGGATCTCGTGCACCGGCACCGCCTGCCTGTCAGTCCTGCTCCAGGCTCTGGGGCCCAGGGCAGCACCCTCGAGGCTGTGGCCGTGTAGCCGGGTCGTGGCCACGGTGTGCACCTCGGTGACCTTTGGTGGGGGCGGGGCTGCCGGGACCCGGGCCGGCGCTGACCTGTGCCCGGCCGCAGGTCAAGAAGGAGGCGGGCGAGAACGCCCCGGTGCTCAGCGACGATGAGCTGGTGTCCATGTCGGTGCGGGAGCTGAACCAGCACCTGCGGGGCCTGTCCAAGGAGGAGGTGGTGCGGCTGAAGCAGCGCCGGCGCACGCTCAAGAACCGCGGCTACGCCGCCAGCTGCCGCATCAAGCGGGTGACGCAGAAGGAGGAGCTGGAGCGGCAGCGGGTGGCGCTGCAGCGCGAGGTGGAGAAGCTGGCCTCGGAGAACGCCAGCATGCGGCTGGAGCTGGACGCGCTGCGCTCCAAGTACGAGGCCCTGCAGACCTTCGCCCGCACCGTGGCCCGCGGGCCCGTCACGCCCTCCAAGGTGGCCACCACCAGCGTCATCACCATCGTCAAGTCGCCCTCCGCGCCCTTCACGGCCGCCTCCTAGTGCCGGGCCGGGCGCAGGGGCACCGGGCACGTCCCTCGTGCCGTCCGAGGGCCCACGGGGCCGATCCCAACACCAAGGCCACGTGCAGAGTCCACGGGGCTCCCGTGGGGCCGGCGGAGAGGAGGGTCCACGGACCTGTGAGCCGCACGCCTTCCTGCACGCGCCCACATGCGCCCACGCGCACACACGCACACGCGCACGCACTGGCCGCCCTCGGCCACCCGCTCTCCAGGCTGTCGCTTTAGGGTCTGTCTCCCGGGGGGCCCTCGGAGGCTCCCGGCCTGAGGCCCCAGGGCCCTGCCCACCTCCAGCCTCAGCAGCTGCCAGCAGCGGAGCCTCGTCCCCGGGCCGCCCAGCTGCCCCAGGAGCGCCGTCTCCGGGGCCACAGGCTCCGTGCCCGCCGCGGCCGTGCCCTGTGCCGGCGACGGGCAAAGCGAGGCTCTGGGCATCACGGGGCCGCGTGGAGCGCTGCAGTGTCCCAGTGTCAGTGACGAGGGAGGTCCCCAGCTCCCGGCTGCAGCCCTCCAGCCCTGCCCACCCGCAGAGCCTGGCTGGGGGGGGGGCTGGGCGGGAGGGGGAGGAGAGGGGAGCTCGGAGGAATGGGTTGGCGCAGGGGGTCTGCTCAGCCGTGGGAGTTGGAGGTGGAGCTGGGCTGCTCCTGGTTCCTGCAGCCAGAGGAGGGAGGAGAGGGGTGCAGGAGGCGGCACAGGCCGGAAGGTGGGGCGCCTGCATGGTGTCTGCACAGAGGACGGGACCCTGCAGCCTTGGTGCTTCATCATCACCTGCACCCCTCTGGGAGCCACGGGCGACCTCGGTGACCTCTGCCGGGGCTTCCCGCCCTCGGCGCTGCTGCAGGGCCCCCCGAGCCCCACGCCCCCGGAGCCCAGGCTCCTGACCCGCCCGGGAGGACCAGCAAGCTGTGAAGGCCCGCCGGCGGGAGGAGGGGCGGAGGGCTGCGTCCGTCCCGGCTGCCTGTCCCCGAAGGACTGACCGCTGGCCCGCGGCTGCGTCCTGTCCTGGGGGCAGGAGGGCTGGGCGAGCGGCCCCAGAGTGAGGCCGGGGTGGGCGCTGTCGACGCCATAGCTGTAGGTAATCCACATTGGATGTCAGTAAGGACCGGGGAGTATTTAAAAGAGAAGTATATATATATATATAAAATTCTATACACATTTTATCGTCGGGTTTTGTACCTCTTCCTGTTTGATACTGTACATGTACAGCCGGGCTGCGGGTGGAGGGTCCAGATTGGAGCTCTGCCTGCGACCCGTCTTCCCACTGCCCTCTGGGCCCCGCCCGTGTGCCCAGGGCCTGGCGGGTGTCCCGCTCGGTGCCCACTGGGTTCCTAGAATGCCCAGCTACCCCCTCCCCCGGGGCAGGGGTCGCGGGAGGCCTGGTGCACCCCTCGTGCTTCTCCCCGATTATGACCGTCACTGTCACGTTTAACAGGTGGACTTTTATTTAAGAGGACAGGGAGGCCCTGGGCTTCAGACCGGAATCTTCCGCGGGCACCTGCCTTCCCAGGGCAGGCCCGCCCCTCGCCTCGGCGCTCAGCAATTCCATTTCAATATTTATTTTGTGCTGCTTCTGCCCCGACATAAATTATTGAGACGACCCTCTGGTGACCCTGTCCCCGTGGGCATGCCGTGCCCACAGCCACACCTAATTTATTGCTGTACATCTCCGCCGGATGCTTTTGTACCTTCGCAATAAAGACTCCTCGTTTCAGGGGTGTCTCCTGTGTGGTTGGTGGTCCCCCCACTTCCCTTCACCCGAACCGGGTGCTGCTGAGATCGGGTCTCCTGAGCTGCCTGGCCCCGTGCCGGGCGGCCAGTGGGAGGGGCAGCAGGCCCCCTCCCCGGTTGGTGGGCAGGGTTCCGAGGTCCCACCTGTGCTGGCCGGGGGCTGTCCACGGACACAGCCTCTGCAGTGGCCGCTGTCACCCTGAGCTGGTCAGTGGCAGCCACAGGTGTCCCCAGCTGAGCAGATCCCCGGGGCCGGCCCAGCTGATCATCGAGAGCCTCCAGACCAGGAGCCGGAGCCTGTGCATGTGAGCGGTGGGCGCAGGCCCTGGCCTCCCGGCCCCCCCACCCCCAAGGCCCTCCACATGGACCGCGGGGCCGTCTTACAGCGAGAGCACCGAGGCCCAGGCAAGCCGCTCCTGCCCGTGGCCGAGGCAGGCCCCACCAGGAGGCAGGCCCGAGGCCCCAGGTCCTCTCGCCAGCGGGCAGGAGCCTGGACCTGGTTCTGCCCACGACAGGAGTCTCGGGGCCAGGACGGAGAGAACGGGTCTCTGCAGCTGTGACCACAGGTGCTCAGCCTCCGGGCATGGCCGCCTCCCGGGCTGTCGCGAGGAAGTGAGTACCGTCTGGCCAGTGCTTGGCAAACGCCCACCTCCCCTCCCTCCAAAGCACCAAGCCCAGCACCGCTGTCTGTCCCTGCACAGCCCGCCCTGCTGCCTGCCGCCCCTGCGTGTCCCTGGGCCTCTAACTGCCGTGCACAGCGCTGGGAGCTCAGGCCTGCGGGGGGCACATGGGTGCTCCCCGGCTCAGCCTCCACAAGGCCCCCGGCTGGTCGGCACCTCTCCCTCCGGGAGGGCCGAGCCTGGGTGTGCGGCTTGGCGGCCGCCAGCTGCAGAGGCCAGATAAGCCTCGGGGGACCTTCCAGCGGGCGCAGGGGGGGCGGCCTCTCTTATCAGCAGCCGCTGGGCCCGGGAGGCTGCCCCGGAGCCCGTCCCAGGCCCAGGGAGGACCCCGCCATTGTGGACACCGCTGGCCAGTCCACCTGAGGAGTCTGGACCTGGCACCTCTGCCTCGTCCCCTGGTGACGCGGGAGCAGGCGGCCCGAGGGTGGGGGGTGGAAGGGGGGCCGAGGGCATGGCCACTGGGCCTCCTGCCTGTGGGCAGCCCGTGCCACTGCCCGGCCCCCTCCCCCCCCCTCCCCCCCACCTGCTGACGCCAGACACGGGACAGACCAACACTGGCAGCCTCGGCTGCAGAGCCCCCTCCTCCTGCTAGGCCCGCCCACGTGTGACCCCGACTTCCAGGCTCCCAGAGGTCCGGCAGCACCCAGACCGCCCTCCCCCCGCCCACACACGCACACGCACACGCACACGCACACGCGGAGGAGAGGACAGGACGTGGCCTCCGGGCCCCAGCTCCTCCACCCTCCCACTGTGTGTGTGTGGCTGGACCCACGTGGGCGGGGCTGGCACGAGGGGCTGTGAGGGGGTCCCAGCCTCGGGGGCGCGGGGCAGGGCATTCGGTGAGCTCCCCGTCCTGTCCTGCTCGGAGCTGGGACGCTGCCCCAGAACCCAGACTTGGCACCACGGGCCCCTTCCACCTGGCCGCCCGCATCCATCAGGGCGCGGCCCTGCAGGGACAGAGGCCTCGGGAGTCCTGGAAAGCCCGGTTTATGCATAAATAAGCTCGGCTGGTGGCCCCGCACCCCCAGGGAGCACCTCCGGGTGAGGGATGGGGAGCAGCGCCCCAGAGGACCGACCAGACCCGCCCCACGGCCGCCACACAGCACCGGAGGGCGTGGCCAGCTGCACGGGTCCCTGGCTCCTCGGACAGCCGGGCGCCGGCTCCCACGGGCCGGCAGGAGCTCCCAGAGAGGCCGGGCCTTTGGCGGAGGGCCGGGGCGAGGGGCCCTGCCCTCTCCCGGCGGCCAGACCCCGGCCTACGGGTCCTCCAAGGGGATCAGCATCCGCTTCTCGATGCTGCGGCTCCTCCTGCCCCCGGCCCCCGCGCCGGGCAGGGCGCCGGGCGCGGCCTCGTGCGTGGCCTGCTGCGTGTAGTGCTGGTAGGCGGGCGAGAAGTTGTGGATGGCGTCACTCACGATGTCCTGCGGGCTCATGGTCTCCCGGAGGCCACTGGAGATGCTCTGCATGGGCGCCGGGGGCCCTGCGGGCGGCACGGGGGCTGGTCACCACGGCCCTGCTCCCCTCGAACCCCAGCCCGGCACCGCCTGCCCCTGCCCTCCCTCGGGGGGCTGCCCACAGGGGCCATGTGCAGGCACACCACACAACCCACCCCGCCCGGCTGCCCAGGCGCCTGGGGCCCGTGTCAAACGGCCCGCCCCAGCCCCGCCCTGTCCTGCCCAGCGCGTGGACATTGGCATGTGGGGACCCGGATGGGGACGGGGTGTGGAGGCACCCCGCGCCACGCCCCCCGGGCCTCCCCGGCTCCCTCCGCCCCGGCCGCGGGGCCGCCCACCTGGCGAGCTGTCCTTCTGGGCGTACACGCGGCAGGGGAAGGCGTGGCGCAGGGCGACGGAGGCCAGGAGCATCTCCACGCAGATGGCGAAGTTCTGGTAGCCGGCGGCCAGCGCGCCGGCGCCCACCCGGCTCCCGTCCGCGGCCTGGCCCTCGCGGATGGCGCCGCAGCGCTCCAGGATGGCCAGCAGCACGCCTGGCGGGGACGGCCGCTCAGCACCCGCCGTGCGGGGCCCCGCAGCCAGACCCGCCCGCCTCGCGTCCTCCGCTGCCCAGTGGCTGGGCGTGCCCGCAGCCGGCCCAGGCTGATGGGCCGCTCCTCCGCGGGCCACCCCCCTGCAGCCCAGCACCCGGCTGAGGGCCCCGCCCGGGGGGAGGGACCGGCCATGGGCGCCGGCCACCCACCCTGCCAGAAGGAGAGGAAGATGACGGCCTTGATGGTGAGGAACTTGAGCACCGGCCGGAAGGGCCGCAGCAGCTCCCGGGTGGCGGCGTAGAAGAGCAGCAGGGCGTAGAGTGCCAGGCTGACCGAGGCGTTGTACACCAGGGTGACGTAGAGGTAGCCACTGTGGACGCTGAGCACGGGGCAGCGGGGGTCAGGGGGCAGCGGGGTCAGGGGGCAGCGGGGGTCAGGGGGCAGCGGGGGTCAGAGAGCAGCGGGGGTCAGAGGGCAGCAGGGGTCAGGGGCCACGGCTGGGCCAACAACAAGCAGACCTGCACCTCCCGCCAGAGGCGCAGGGGGCGCCAGGGGTGGAGCTGGGGCCCGGCAGGGAATCCGGACCCAGCGGTGAAGATGTGGCTGCCCCTTCCCCACCTGCCCGCTCACTGCCTGGTAGGGGTGCCTGTGTGTGAGCGTGTGCATCTGTGTATGTGTGTGTGCGTGTGTGTGTGTGTGTGTGTGTACCTTGGCCCGAGTGCCTCGATCCAGCCCTGGCTCACCCTCAGGCCTTGGGCCTGGGCTCCTTGGGGCTCACCTGGGACAGGGCCTTGCCTGCACTCTCCTGAGAGGAGGGGCCTGTCCCAGGGGCTGCGCCCTGCCCACCCCTCATGCCCACGGCCCACCCCCCATGTCCGGCGGCCACCCCCCATGTCCGCGGCCACCCTGCCAGCCTTACTTGAAGTCTCCGTCGTGGTATTTGCCAACCGCCTGCAGGACGATGGTGACCAGGGCCATGACCGGCTTCACAACGCAGAACTGCAGCGTGGCCTGGGCGTGGGCGAGGGCAGGGAAAGTGGGGGGACACAGGGCAGAGTGGGGCAGGGAAAGTGGGGGGACACAGGGCAGAGTAGGGCAGGGAAAGTGGGGGGACACAGGGCAGAGTGGGGCAGGGAAAGTGGGGGGACACAGGGCAGAGTGGGGCAGGGAAAGTGGGGGGACACAGGGCAGAGTGGGGCAGGGAAAGTGGGGGGACACAGGGCGGAGTGGGGCAGGGAAAGTGGGGGGACACAGGGCAGAGTGGGGCAGGGAAAGTGGGGGGACACAGGGCGGAGTGGGGCAGGGGATGTGGGGGGGGAAGGGCAGAGTGGGTGAGGGGTGGGTGTGGGGGGCGCAGGGCGATGGGGCGGGCGGGCGGTGCCCTCACCTGCTTGCAGAAGCGCAGGAAGCCGATGGAGTAGGCCGTGCCCCGCAGGCAGCAGGTGCTGTACAGGCAGCTGGACCTGGGGGTGGAGTCCCTGAGGCCGGTCCCAGGCCGGCCGCCCGCTGCCCAGGCGAGGGGGACCCCTGGGCTGGGGGGCGCTTACTGGATGGGCTTTCCCCGGATCTCAGCCATGATGGCGCTCTCCCCGCCCAGGTACTGGAAGCAAAGGCTCAGGAAGCTGTAGATGACGAAGGCTGCAGGGCCAGCCCGGGGGGCGGGCAGTGAGCCTGGGAGCCCCGACCCCCACGCTGACCCCATTTCACGGAGGGTCACATCGCAGGACCCTCCCCTCACGCCCTCACCGGCTCCCAGCTCAGTCTGGACCGGCCCCGCCCCTGGGGGCACAGGCGGCGGCTCTGACGCCCACCGGCGAGCCCACCCGGCAAGAGCGCCGTGTCCCTCTGGGCTCTGGGCGGCCCCGCACGGCGGACCCCGCTGTGGGGCGCCCCCGGAGGCCCGGCCGGCCGGACTCGGTGGGGACTGGGCGGGGACACGGCGGGGGCTGGCTCACCCTCGTAGCAGTCCCGCAGGGAGTCCAGGTAGACGTGGTGCTGGCGGCTGCCCAGCAGCAGCAGGCTGAGCCACGAGTCGAAGGCGTAGACGGGCACCACGAGCAGCAGGCGGACGATGTACCGCTGCTCGCTGGGCACCGTGTAGGCGCGCAGGTGCAGGTAGATCTGGGGGGAGGAGAGGGCGTGGGGCTGCCACCCTGTGCGGTCTCATCCCCCGGTGCATGTGTGCACTCACTCACTCATTCATCCACTCACTTATTCATTCATTCACTCACTCATTCAATCACTCAATCATCCACTCACTCACTCACTCACTCAATCATCCACTCACTCATTCATCCGCTCACTCACTGGCTCACTCATTCACTCACTCATTCACTCACTCACTTATTCATTCATTCACTCATTCACTCACTTATTCATTCATTCATTCACTCATTCATTCACTAACTCATTCATTCACTCACTCATTCAATCACTCAATCATCCACTCACTCACTCACTCAATCATCCACTCACTCACTCACTCACTCATTCACTCACTCACTCATTCCCTCACTCACTCATTCCCTCACTCACTCATTCATTCACTCACTCACTTATTCATTCATTCACTCACTCATTCGCTCACTATTCATTCATTAATTCAATAACTCATTCATTCACTCACTCAATCATTCACTCATTCATTTGAGGAGACCCTGCCAAGGGCAGTCCTGGTCTCAGGGGCACAGACATTCCGGAAGGCAGTCTGGCATTT
Source organism: Pipistrellus kuhlii (assembly GCF_014108245.1). Classification (NCBI taxonomy): domain Eukaryota; kingdom Metazoa; phylum Chordata; class Mammalia; order Chiroptera; family Vespertilionidae; genus Pipistrellus; species Pipistrellus kuhlii. Next base: position 109,461 of record NW_023425584.1, read on the forward strand.
CGACGGGGAGGTACCCTTTGACCCCCAAAAGGAGATGAAGAAAGGCTTGCAGGTGTTTTTCAGTGGTTGCCAACCTAGGCACCAGGAGGTCAGGGTTCGGTTCCCAGTCAGGACACATGGCCAGGCTGTGGGCTCCATCCCCGGTGTGAGGCGGGCAGGAGGCAGCTGGTCGATGATTCTCTCATCACTGATGTTCCTCTCTCTCTCCCTCTCCCTCTCCCTCCCTGAAATCAATACAAACGTATTTTCTAGTAAAAGGCCACGAAGGGTGCTGGTCCGGCCGAGCACCCTGAGGACCACGCCGGGTTCGGCCACGCACCAGGGTGCCACGCAGCCAGAACGGGACGTGCCCTGGGAGGACGGGGCAGACGCGCCAGGGTGCGAGCGGGCAGGACCCGATGCCCCGGGAACGCACCGTCCACCCGGAGGAGAGGCTGCCCCGCCCGGGGCAACGGGAACAGGTGACAAAGCTCGTGGTTTCTCTACGGGAACATCCAGAGATGACGGGCCCTGGCTGCGTGGCGCAGTGGATAGAGCTTCCGCCTGCGACCGACGGGTCCGATTCCGGCCAAGGGCACGCACCTCGGCTGCAGGCTCCTCCCCGCCCCGGCCTGGGCTGGGGCGTGTGCAGGAGGCAACCCATCGGTGTGTTTCTCTCACATCGATGTTCGGTCTTTCCCTCTCCCTGAAGATCAATGGGAATGTCCTCGGGGGAGGAAAACAGCAGAGACAGGGTCCCGAGGAGGAGCCGGCGGCTGGCGCCTGGCTGCGTGCTCGGAGGGCTGCCAGGAGGAGGCGCCGTGAGCAGGGCGTGGCAGGGAGGCTGCGCAGAGGAAGTCCAGAGCAGAGGCCTGCGTGCCGGCGTCCCAGGGCAGCTCCAGGGCAGGCGGGGCAGGCGGCTCCGGGAACAGCCTCCTTATCGGCCGCTCACTCCCTCGCTGGTGAGAGTGGACTCTGCTCCGGGAGCCGGCACGGCCGGGCTGCGTGGCCTTGGCCGGACGCTGCCCTCGCCGGCCTGGTTCTTGTCTTTAAAGCAAGGGCTTGCGTTCCTGTCTGTCCGCTGGGCCCGCTGGGCAGAGCCTGGCAGGGGGGCGGGTGGGCAGGGGTGGGGCCGAGGGTGGGGCCCGAGAGCTACAGCCCAGCATCTCCGTCAGCCTGTCCAGGCGGCAGGACCCCGGCAAGCACAGACACAGACACAGACACACACACACACACACACACACACACACACACAGGTCCAGGTTAGACAGACGGGGAACCAGAGGCTCAGGCTGCAGGGGGGACGGGGACAGCCCACCCTGGGCTCTGGGTCGCCGCCCTCTGGCCTTCATCTGCAGAGACAGCCTCCCGGGGAGGAGGTGTGGCTTCGTGCCGATCGGACGTGCCACCCACCTGCCCGTCTTCCCGCCTCCTACAGGCAGTCCTCCCCGATGGCCCCACCAGAAGGAACCCTCCCCACCCTCCGCGGCACCGGGGCCTGCCTGGCCCACCCTCACGCCTGTGTCTGTTTTACGTCTGGCATTTCTCCTTTTTTATTTTAAAAATATATATTTTATTGATTTTTTAGAGAGAGAGAGAGGGATAGAGAGTTAGAAACATCGATGAGAATCATCGATCAGCTGCCTTTTGCACTGGGGATGTGCCCGCAACCAAGGTACATGCCCTTGACCGGAATCGAACCCGGGACCTTTCAGTCCGCAGGTCGACACTCTATCCACAGAGCCACACCGGTTTCGGCGTGTCCGGCATTTCTACCTGAGGCCACAAAGCAGGCGACTGTCGCCGAGAGGGGTGCCCACGTCCCTGCCCGCCAATCCAGTCCCCACGCCAGCGCCGGCTGAAGAACCTGGTGGGCAGCTCTGCTCGCAGCTCCCGCGGCCAGCCATGGCTCCCGGCACCCGGGCTGAGGGCCGCGCCCCACCCGATGTCCAAGGCCCCTCCACCCAGGGGCCCTCGCCCTGGTGGCCACCCGCTCCCGGGCAGACATGTCCTCTGGGCTGGCACATCGCTCTGCCCCCTGCTTCCCCCGTGAGGGGTCTGAGGGGACAGCTCTGAGCCTGCTGACTCTCAGCGCGCGCAGAGCAGGTCCCGCCCTCAGCCGCCTCCGGGGACAACGCCGTGGAGGAAGGAGGGCTCTTCCCCTCCGGCCAGGGCAGCTGCCAAAGACCCCGCCCTCTCCAGCCTCAGTCTTCTCCTCTGTGAAACCGGACCATTCTGCTGCCCTCTGAGCAGGGCTGATGAGCAGGGGGAAGGCCTCTGCCCTCTGCCGGGCAGACCTCACCTTCCCGCCCCCCCTCCCCGCCTGTGCCCTGGCTTGCTGCCACTCGAGAGCCCGGGCACGGCTCCTCCGTCTATCCGGCTGACAGCGGCGCCACGGCCACCGCGTGAGGCACCATCCCAGCCGGGCCGGTCAGGGCCCGGTGACGGAGGCGCGGAGGGAGGCTTACCTGGTGGCAGGTGAGCACCAGGGCGGCCCACACGAACACCCCCGATACACCGCGGGCCAGCGCGCTGGTGAGGAACAGCTGGGGGGCCTGCGAGCTGTTGCCCCCGCCGGCCATCTGCGGCCCCCAGGGCTCGGTGGGTGCGGCCGGCGGCGGGCTGGGCTGCAGCCGGGTTGCTGACACGGGGGAGGCACCTGCCGCCCCCAGGAGTCCCGAGGGGTCAGCCATCTGCAGGGCAGGGAGGACAGGGGGGACGGGGGGACAGGGCAGAGGTGTCTGAGGGCAGCCAGGGCCGGGGGCAGGGAGGGTCCCCCTCCAGGAGCCCACACGCTGGCCTCCCTGTGGCTCCGGGGAGCCCAGGGGACAATCTGCCCCTTCCCGTCTCAGGCTGCCCGGGCCCTCTGCACGGGGAGGCGGCTCCCGGGCCGCGGCTCCCGGCCCGGCTTGTGGGGAGCCCGCGTTGGGGGCCGAAGTTGTCTGGAGAGCGGGGAGCCCGGTGGCGGCTGCCTGGCTGGGGAGCAGGTGGCTGGAGGGGCCGGCCCAACCCGCGGGCTCCGGGACGCTGGGGCCCGGCTCTGTCACGGCCTCCACCCGGCTCCGCCGCTGCCACCCTGCGGGCCGCATCCCGCCTCCCTCCCGCCCCGCCGCGGGCGGTCCCGGCTGCCCCTCCGCCGCCCCAGCCCCGCACCTACCTCCCGGCAGGAAGCTCCGGGCCCAGCCCGCAGGCCCGGCCGCCAGGGGAGCCCGGCCGGTCATTTGTGCGGCCACGTGGCCCCCCCTGGCGGCCCCCCTGGCTGGGGCGGGGCCTCCGCTGGGGCGGGGCCACAGGGGCGGCGCGCCCACCTGAGCCACCTGCGGGCGCCGGGGGCGTGGCCTCCTCGGGGGCGGGTCCGTGGGAGGGGCCTGGGGAGGAGCGGCGGCCCCGCCCCGGCGACACCCGAGCCCCGGGCTGTGCTCCGCGGCAGCTGGTCCCCGCACCCCGGCCGCCGGGCCTCCCCTACCCGCACCCCCGTGCCAGCTGGCCGGCTGCTCCCCCGAGAGGCGGGCGGCCTGAGGGTCCCGGGGGCAGAGCGGGGCCGGGGGCCCCGGGGGCAGAGCGGGGCCGGGGGTCCCGGGGGCAGAGCGGGGCCGGGGGTCCCGGGGGCAGAGCGGGGCCGGGGGTCCCGGGGGCAGAGCGGGGCAGGGGGATCCGGGGGCAGAGCGGGGCCGGGGGTCCCGGGGGCAGAGCGGGGCCGGGGGTCCCGGGGGCAGAGCGGGGCCGGGGGTCCCGGGGGCAGAGCGGGGCAGGGGGACCCGGGGGCAGAGCGGGGCAGGGGGTCCCGAGAGGCGGGCGGCCTGAGGGTCCCGGGGGCAGAGCGGGGCCGGGGGTCCCGGGGGCAGAGCGGGGCCGGGGGTCCCGGGGGCAGAGGTGCCGGGAACATTCTGGGCTTGGGGGGCCCTGGGCTCTGCTTGGCACCCGACTCCCGCGCCCAGCCCCCCTCTCCTGCCCCGAGGTGCGAGCTCAGCACGGGGAGGGGGGCACGGCCGGAGGCCTCACTGGTCCCGGCCCCGCTCCGGTTCCACGGGCTGCGCCCCGGCGCGGAGGTGCCTGCTCCGTGCGGTCTGGGACACCCCCGCACCCGCGCCCAGGGCACTGGGAGTCGCGCCCAGGGCACTGGGAGTCACGCCCACATCGCTGGGATCGCTGGGCCCAAAGGCTCATTCCTGTTCCCATGGTCTCCGAGAACACAGGAAGGCCCAGGGTGAGGCCACAACCCCTGGAATCCACAGCCTGCTCCCCTCACTGTCTCCCCGGGGAGCCTCAGCCCAGGACAAGCCAGCCCCTCCCAGCCCGCAAGCCCCCCGGACCCCCTGCACCGCGGCCTCAGTGTCACCAGCTCTCATCGCCAAGACCCTCCCCGCGCTCCGGACCGGGTGCTGCCAGGTGGGCTCCACCTCCTCCAGCCAAAGCCAGATCCTCCTGGCGCCAAAGGGCCCACCCTGAGCCCCACCCGCCTGCAGCCCTGTCCCCGCACCCAGGGGCCAGCACAACTTGGCTCAGTGCGCAGCAGGGCTGCTGCCTCCAGATAAGGGCTCAGGGCCTTGAAGAGTGACAATCCATATATATAAATCCATATATATATTTTATTGATTTCATAGAGAAGTGAGAGGGAGAGAGAGAATCATGGATCAGCTGCCCCTGCACGCCCCACACTGGGGATGGAGCCCACAACCCGAGCATGGGCCCCGACAGGCATCAAACCGTGACCTCCAGGTTCACAGGTTAACGCTCGACCGCTGGGCCCCGCCGGGCAGCTCTGCCCTCTCTTCACAGGCAGCTTGCTCGGCGCAGAAAGGTAGGCGAAGGCCCGGTGGTCTGCCCCTAGCTCTGCCAGCGACCAGTGGGACGAGGGGATTTTAAAAAATTACATTTATGTGTTTATTTATTTAGGGGGGGAGGAGACTTTGACATCAGAGCTGATTTATGGCTCCCGAGGGGCGCCAATTCCCGGGAAGGTGGTGGAGGCCAGGCACATTCTTGTTCAGCCGCCGCCTCCAGGAAGGCCTCCAGGACCTCTTGTACATCGTGGGCAATGACTTTGCCTCGTGGGGCAGCTTTGGCGTCAGCTTGGCCCTTCCTGCCAGCATGAGCCTTGTCTGCCTTTCACAAACCTGGGCTCTGCTCGGCCACCTCACAGGCCCTGAGCTGTTCTGGGCCTCTGCTTTCTCATCTGCAGAGGGGAGTCTGGGGCCGTCCGCCCCTCCCTGGGGTACAGCCTGCAGGTCTCTGCCTCACTGGGGGCCTGGGACCCCCCTCTGCTGCGCCCTGAGCTCTGGGGGTGGCGGCCAGGTGGTCCTCCGGGGCCCAGTCCTGCAGATCAGGCCGTGAGCAAGGAGGATGCTGTGGGTGGGTGAGCCCATGTCGGGGGCTGTCGGGAGCCACTGCTCTGTACCCTGGGGCTCTCTGGCGGAATGAGACCTTGACCCTGGGCAGCTGGTGTCAGGGCCCACACCCACTCGGGAGGTGGCCAGGCCGGCTGGGCCTGATTTTCCTGTCAGGCTGGGCAGCAACCAAGCCTGTCACAGGACAGACCTGCCGGCCCAGCTCCGGGCAGCCGGGGCCTCTGACCACTGTTCACTCTGACCCGGTGGCCAGGCCCGGCAGGACAGGGGCTGGGGGTGCAAGAAGCTGCCAGCCAGCCCCAGACCTGAGTGCCCTCATCCCCAGTGACCCACTGCCCGTGGCTCTTGGCCTCCATCTGGCACCGCACCTCCTTCCAGACCAGCGGGCAGTCTGGGGACATCTCTGAAGGCAGGTGGCTCCTCTCCCACGAGACAGGACCCCCTTCCCCTGCCCCAGCCCTTTCCATAGCTGAGCTGCACCCTGAGCTGGCAGACAAGGCAGGGCCACTGGACACCCCGCCTCCCCAGGCCCGCCCCTGGGGTCCCCTGGCCCTCCCCTGCTGGCACCGGGCAGGGGCAGGACATGTCGCTGAGCTTTGTCCCGGCCACACCAAGGCCGTCAGCTTAGCTCCCATCACCCAGGGCGTGGGGTCAGGGCCACTGGGCCAGGACTCGATGTCAGCCACGGGCTCAGTGCTCAGGCCTCCGGTCACACCGGGGGAGCTGGGGCAGAGAGGGAAGGGGCAGTGGCTGGATCCTGGGCTCCTGACCTCCCAGCACTCCCTGCAGGACAGGGAGAGCCTGGAGGACAGCCTGTCCTGGCCACTCCTCCCTCCTCTGGGGCCCCTCGGGGTGGGCGAGCAGGGAGGGGTCGCCTCTTGGTGGTCAGACCCCTCCTCCAGTTTCACTCGGCCCCGCCCCTGTTCACCAATGAGGCCACTTAACTCCCCGGCCCTATATGGCCAGTGGGCCAAATGTTCCCCACGCCTGATCTAAAATCAATAAAAATGTAAAAAAAAAAAAAAGCTGGTCCCAGCTGCCGCCAGAACTTGGGCCCAGCTGGCTCCTCCGCCTGGGGTCCTGCCAGCTGGGCATGGCGTGGTGGGCTCCTCCGTTCCCGGGCCAAGGGACTGACCAGCCCAGCAACCCTGTCAGCCCTGGGGACCCGACTTCATACCCTCCTCCTGCCCTGCCCCTGCCCGTTGCTCGGTCTCCAGGGAGAACTGCGTGCCCTGGGCCTGTCTGTACCTGCCCGTCAGCAGAGTGTGCACCGGGGCCCTTAGATGCTCTGGGTACCAGGTGGCATCCTGGCTCCCTCGGGGGCATGGCCTCTGGGGGAAGGGCTGTGGCTCCCAGAATCTCAAGGTGTGCGTTTTTCTCCCAGAGCCCCCACCCCACTGGGCTGCCTGAGGCCTCAGCCTGGATGCCGCATCCCTCCCCTGTGCGAGTGCGGGCGCGAATGCAAACCCCCCCCCCCCGCCCCCCAATCACACAGTTCACTTCCTTGGTGCTACCTGGGCCCCGTGAGGCCCCCGCCCTCTGCTGTCCTCAGAGCAGCAGGGTCGGCCCAGCGGGGAAGAGACACGGACGACGACTCTGGCCTGTTCTCACCCAGAACACTCTTCACTGCCAGGCCTGCCCTACCTGCCCAGCTGCCCTGGGCCACCCCCCCCATGCCCCACCCACCATCCTGTGGGGGGTACACCTTGGCTGCAGAGACCCCAACACCTCCGTGTGGGCTTTGTCTGGGCCACTGGCCAGTGTGGCGTGGGGTGGCTGCTCCTCTGGCCCCGGGAGAGGGTCTGAAGCCCACTTACAAGGTGAAGTGGGGACACAGTGCCCGTCACACCCGAGTGCGGCAGGTCGCGTGTGTGTGTGTGTGTGTGTGTGTCCCTCCGCGTGTTCGCCGGAGGCCTGAGGGTGTCTTGGGACAGCCCCTCCCAACGGTTAAAGCAGTGCCCACTTGTGGGTGGGGGTGGGGGGTGTGAACTCGTTACTGGGGGAGGCCGAGGCTGGGTGTGGGCCCGGCAGCAGGGAGGTGCTCCCCCTGTGAAGTGGGTGTGGAGACCCTCAGGTCCCGATGGCGTGGGCTGAAGATTAACAGCGGAAGCCGGCGAGGGCAGGCTGCGGGTGCCCGGGGCCCCGTGGTCTGCGGCACCTGCTCAAGGGCCGTTTCTGGGCTTTTCTTAGAGCCTCTTTCTCCTGACTCCCCCCTCCCCTCTCCCTCCAGCGCACGGTCCTCCGTCCTACAGTCCTGCCAGGCTCCGGGCTCACTCCGGGCGGAGAGGGCCTCCGTCCTGTGCTCTTGTGGGCTGAGGAGACACGGAGCCTGGAGCTGGCTGTCCCTGCCCTGAGCAGAGGCGCCGGGCCACCCCGCCTCTGCCCTGGGCTCTCAGCGTCCTGGGGGGGGCACGCCTCATCAGAACGTCCCAACTTCTCACCCTGGCTGGTGCGGCTCAGTGGACTGAGCGTCAGCCTGTGGACTGAAAGGTCCCAGGTTCAATTTGGTCATGGGCACATGCCTGGGTTGCAGGCTTGATCCCCAGTAGGGGGCATGCAAGAGGCAGCCGATCCATTGATGTTTCTCTCTCCCTTTCTCTCTGAAATCAGTAAAATTATATATTTATATCTCCTTCCTCCCACTTCCCTGGCTGAGCTTTCCACTCCTCACCATCTCTCCAGAGCCCGGTCCTCACTGCCACCGAGCAGTGTCCCATGTGAGACGGGCATGCCCTGTTCCTGGAGTGGTCCTTGCAGCCTTGCTGGCCTGCCCCCGCTTCCACCACCTCCTTCCTCTGCTGGAAATGCCCTCTCCTGGACGGCCCTCCCGTGTGCCCATCGAGGTGACCACACACAGGGAGACGGAAGACCGGAATGAGGCAGCACCCTGTCCACCCCCACTCAGGAGCCACAGGAGAAGCAAGGTGAGCACGGGGCGCAGCTCCTGGGGCCCTCACCGTGGGAACCAAGCCCTGGTCCGCCACTCCAGCTTCCCCCCTCCGGCCTGTGCCGAGCTGGAGTCACAGCGCTGCAGGAAGGCGGGGCAGTCTCGGCCCTGCCCTTGTTTTAATACAAAAGCAGTTCCTCCACGTGCCGGTCCCTCACTGAGGGCCAGGCCTCCTTTCAGTTCTCAGACCTGCGCCCCTCGGGGCCGGTGAGACACCCCCTCTCCCACGCACTCCCCGCTCCCTGTCCCAGGACAGCCAGGGGCCAAACGAAGTCTGCGGGAGCCAGGCCCCTCTCTGGGTTTCAGGCGCAGGTGAGGCTGCAGGTCCAGGTCACCACACCTGGCAGGTCTGAATCACCTCCCTCAAGGCCCTCAGCCCCTCCATGCTCCTGTCCTTCACGGCCACGGCCAGGAGGACGGCTCTGTTTCCGGCTTCTTGAGACACAAAGGCCACCAGGTTCTTTGCGAAGACGTGGATGAGAGGCTGGCGAGGGGAGGGAGAAAGCACGTCACGTCTGGTTTTCATGCTGGAAGTACCCCCAGGAGCCCAGACCGGCTCCCCAGCGTACGCTGCGACAGGGCTCAGAACACGCCAGGCGCACACGGCGCAGAAGGACTCTGCCAAGGTGAGAAGATTCCAGAACAGAGCACGGCGGCCACTGTAAGGTCTCACGATGGGGTCACACTGGCCACGGGGGTGGGGTGGGGCTGCTGGTAAAACAGGGGCCACTGGCGAGATGCCGAGGGGCTGGGAAAGGACCCCGGGCACACACCTCACAACACGACGTGGAAAATGCTGTCGCCCGAGGCGGGGCAGCTGCCACCCAGACACTCCGCGTCTCGGGGACGATTTGCAGGCCCAGAAGCGGCTTTTCCCCCACGGAGTCCCCCAGCCCGTTACCTCATCCTGCCCGAGGAGGACCCTGGTCGTGAGCACGGGCTTGCTGATGTCACTGGTCACAGCGCTGGGCTCCAGGGCGACCAGGGTGCCCACCTTCCCGAACTGGGTCACCACCACCAGGATGTGCGAGCTGAAGGCCGTGCAGACCACCTGGGTGGGGACCCCACACACCACTTCCGTCTTCTGCTTGGACGTCACCAAGGGCTTGCCCTCCATGGCTGGCTCCCGAATGGCGCCCTGGCTGACAAGAGACAGGAAGGGGAGAACCGAGACGGCGGCGTAGGCAGAGGGCGGTACCCGTCGCCCCCCACGGCCACATCAGAATTACAGCAGAAGCACAGAACCGCCTGAGCCGGAACGGAAGCTGCACAACTGGACGAAGGGGGTGGAGGCGCGGATGGGCTGGTCCCACGCCCACATGGGACGTTTTCTCACCGGAAGGGATATCCTGGCTGCAGGGCCGCCCGCCCGCGGGGGGCAGGGGGTCCCAGGCCACACCAGCCCCGGCCCCGGTTCCACGGCCGAAGAGGAGTCTGTAACCTCGGGCTGGAGGCACCAGGGGGCTGGCGCTCGGTGGCGCGGAGGCAGCCGGAGATGCCGGCGGTCCATTTAAGGGGCCCGCGCACTGTCCTCCTCCTCCCAGCACCCGGCCGCGAGGGACCCAGACACCAACGGGGAGGGACTGGACTGCCTGGCACTGGGCAGGACTTCCGGGGTGGCTCCCTCCTGGGGGTGCTCACAGGGTCACTGTTCCTGTGCTGGGACCGGCCCTGCTGTGGGGGTGACTGGCCCCCGTGTCTGTCCCCACCAGCCTGGCCCACAGTGAGCCCCCACCCAGGCTTTTCCGTACGAACGGCCCGTCCCGGCTCAGGCCTCAGGCTTGGCTAAAATCTCTCCAACGAGCTGCAGCTGGTGACGCGAGCCCCAAGCCTGTCAGTAAAAGACCCGGCCCGGCTCTCGCACCAGCCGGCCTTGCCTCACAGCGGGGCCTCACCTGGGCACCTCCGAGCCCATACAGATCTGACGCTCTCTCCGGGCTCCTGCCAGGCGGCCCCAGCCAGTGGCCGACTTTGCACCCGACTTCAGGCCACAGCAGGTGACAACTCTACACACCCGTGAGCCACACCCTCGGGGGGCACTCAGTGAGCCCCAAGGCAGCTCTCCCCGTCCTCCCAGCCAGCTGGCCAGGTCAGTCCTCCCAGGTCGCCAATCAAGGCTCAATTACAAGACGGAGCACCAGCCCTAGCGGGCGCACCTGGAGCTCCCAGCTCAGGTGCCTGGGGAGGCTGAGCCCCGGGGTCCTGCGGGGCACCTACTGCACAGGCCTCTCTGCCGGCTCCGAGACAGGCAGCTCTGACCCCCACACAGAGGGGCGGGGCGACGGGGCGGGAGGAGATTAACCTGTGGACAGACAGTAGGTGGTGGTGGCGGGGGCGATGGGGGGAGAAAAAGGCACATCTGTAACACTCTCAACAATAGAGATTTAAAGATAAAACAAAAACACAGGAAGGAGCGGAGGGCGGCTTGGCGGCGGGAGGAAAAGGAGCAAGTCGTCAGTGCCAGACCCGCCTCGGGCCCCGAGCGAGCACCGCGGGCAGCAGAACCGGAACTTCCGCAGGCGCCCACGTTCGGTGACCACACACACGTGTAGCCGGCAACAAGGGGATGTCCGCCCCGCTCCCGTCTCCGAGGCCGCGAGGGGCCTCACTCGCTCCCCGCTCCGCACCCGGCGGCCTCCCCAGCGGACGGCCCTCCGCGCTGCCGCCGGCAGGTGAGCCAGCCGGGCCGCCGCCCCGGGGCCGCCACGGAGGCTTCGGTCCGCGCTGGGGGACGGGACCCGCCATCCCGCCCACACTCACCTCGCTCACCGCGCCCGGAAGTGACGCAGGACGCGGACCTGCCCCCTAGGCCCCGCCCCGCTGCTCTACCGGAAGTACAACCTTAACGGCTTCCGGTCCCCGGCCGGGCCTTCCGGCCTGGGAGTAGCTGTGGGTGAACAGCTGGGTTCCGGCGCCCGGGAAACGCCCTTTGGACGCCGGGGAACGCGGTGCCGGGCCCTGGGGGAGAGTGGAGGATGGGCCGCTGCTTCAAAGGCGTGTCAGCCCACGTGCGCGAGGACAGAGGACGGGGCTGCTGAGGCGGGACCAGCCTTTTGCTGGAGCCAGAGGCCCGGGCGTGGCTGCCCACTGGCACCTGCCCAGCTGGGAACTCCCGACCGGTCTCCCCCAGAGCCCTTCGAGTGCAGGACTGTGACCCCGGCCTCACAGCACCAGCCAGGCCACCCGCCGCCCGGGCCGCCGGGCCAGTGGGGAAATGACTAAGAGGGAACATCTGGGGTGATGGGGTTCTTGCTAAAATCGGAAAATGCAGAAGCAACAGAAGTGGAGGCCTCGTTGACCTGGAGCCGGGGAGCCTGCGAGGGGTGTGGCCCAGGAGAGAGCCTTGGTCAGAGCCCGTTGCCCCCTAGCAGGGCGGTGTCTGTGGGCACCCCTCTCCCCCAAGCCCATCTGGGGAGCCTTTCACACCCAAGGGAGCAGAAGAACAGCTAACGTTTATGTGGCCCTTAGTGTGAGCCAAGCAGTGCTGTAAGTGCTTTGTTTAGTAACTCATTCAATCTTAGCAACTCCGCTGAGTAGAAACATTTCACAGAGCTGACAAGGGCTGGATCTGGGCTTTAAACCTCCACCTCCCTCCTTTTCTTTTTCTTTTTTTAAAATATATATTTTATTGTTTTTTTGCAGAGAGGAAGAGAGAGGAATAGAGAGAAACATCGATCAGCTGCCTCTTTCACACCCCCTACTGGGGTTGTGCCCACAACCAATGTACATGCCCTTGACCGGTATCGAACCTGGGACCCCTCAGTCCTTGGGCCGACGCTCTATCCACTGAGCCAAACAGGTCAGGGCTCCCTCCTTTTCAGAGTTGGGTGGAAAACCCCTCTGCCTGCTCTTCAGCCTCCTTTCCTAAGGCACCTGGCCAGGAGGTGGGACTGTCCAGCTGAGCTGTCTCAGGCCAGGACAAGGAGGTGGAAGGGGATTGGATGGGACGCATCTGTGCCTTGAGCAGGAGACCTACGTCCAGCTGATGGTCCTCCCCCGCCCTCCCCACCCGCCCTCCCCGCTCCTCCTCCCCCGCAGGGTCAGTGTTTGGGTGGTTATATTCCACTGATCCACTTGCCGCCAGCGCACCAGTTCTCCTCCTATGCCTCTGCTGTCGCCGTCACTCCTGCCATGTCTGAGGCATGATTGGTGGTGCAGGAGGGAGGACATCTGTCCCGGGGGCGGGGGGCGGGGGCAGCAGCAGAGGTGGCAGGTGGAGTGGGGGCTGAGGCCACCCTCTCTGCTGTGTCGTCCCCCCCCCGCCCCCCCCCGTCTCTGGGGCAGTTCTGCGGGGAGTGACGTGGTCCAGGCCTGCCCGGCTGGTGGTGATGTGGCCCCAGCTAGGGGGGCAATGTCCCCAGCGGGGATGGGAGCGCAGCTCAGGGTCAGCCCCACAGCACCCAGGTGTCTGGGAAAAGCAGCGAGCCGGGAATTTTCCCAAATGGAGCTGGTCTGGGGGGGGGGGGGGGAGACACTGAGGTTTTCTTGGGGGAAAGGGAAGGAAAGAGCCGCCCGAGAACCCCAGCATTCCAATACAGACAGACCTGGGCCTGGCACGCCAACACTTCCCAAGGGAATTCAACGAGAACTCTTGCTGCCGGGCCCAGGGTCTGGGGCCCGGGGCGCAGTGCACCCCAAGTGGAACGGACCCCCTGGAGTGCTGCCCGCCGCGCTGGGTGGCGGGAGGCATCCTGTCCTTGGGGCTGTGTCCCCAGCGGGTGTGGACCTGCCCAGCAGATGGGTGGGACCCCTGGGCGGGACCAGTGCCTGTGCTTGGGGCTCTGTGGACAGAGGGTGTTCCTTGAGCATCACAGAGCAAACGACGGAACCGAGCTTTGGTCCCAAATCTGAGCTCTGGGCCTGTCACTGTCCTCTGCCCGCCCCCGCCCACCACACCCATTCCAGAATGAGGCGCCCGCCCGTGGGAAACACCCGCTTCCCGCACTCACGTCTGCCATCGGCTCAGCTGTTTTAATATATAAGAGGAAGGAAGAGAGAAATGTCAATGATGAGAGAATCATGGATCCGCTGCCTCCCACACACCCCCTACTGGGGATCGAGCCTGCAACCTGGGCCTGTGCCCTTGACAGAACCGAACCTGGGACCCTTCAGTCCATAGGCCAACTCTCTATCCACTGAGCCACACTAGCCAGGGCTGCCCCGTTCTTTAATAAATGAAGCTTCAATCCACATATGATTCCTGAAAGCCTTTCTGTCAGCAGTTTAAAGTTTTCTTCCCCCACAGGGCTGTGGGCCCACAGCGACAAGCCAGACCCCCGGGGCCGTGTGCGCCCTCTTGCCTCCTATGAGGAGGGGCCAGGGGCCAGGGCTGCTGGCCAGGGGCCATGACAAAGGCCTGCTGACCGGGCAAAGCAAGGGGGAGGGGGGAGGGAGCACCCAGGCCCTGCCCGGCTCTGGCGCTCACCAGCCAACCGCCTGGGCCGGCTCCTCCTTACCCGCCTCCAGTGCCTCGTCTGTAAAAGGGGGGCACCTGCTCGTTCACCCGCTCAGTGGGTGTTCCCTGCTGGGTGCTGGCCTGGGCCCACCTCTCCGCAGACAGCTCCGGGTCCCAGGAGAGAACAGGAGAGACCTCCTGCCACAGAGGACAGGGGAGGGCTGCAAAGTGTGTGAGAGTGTGAGTGAGAGAGGAGGAGGAGGAAGAGGAGGAGAGACCTCCTAGGAAAACTGCGAGGAGGGAGCGGGAGGCAGAGGCCGGCGGTGGGCGCTGAGCCTCGTTGGGAGGGAGGGTTATGGGACTTGGGTGTCCTTTGCCCACGTAAATGTGCACTTGCACTTGGCGGTGGCGCATCCTCTGTGTTTATGACAAACAGGAAGGAAGGAGACACGGCCTTGAGGCAGGGCCTTGCCCCGAGAACTCGCACCTCGGGTCCCCCTCCCCCAGTCGGTGCTAGCTGGGTCTGGGCCCTGGAACCAGGGGAGGGCCGTGCTGGGAGCTGCAGGGTGCCCAGCGGCTGGCTGACGGGCAGCAGTGGCGCCTGTGCTGCCAGACAGCCCCGCTGGGGGGCGGCGGAGGCCACAGAATGCTCGGTGGAGCATCGCTGCTGAGACAGCGTGGACTGACCAGAAGCCCTGACTCCCCGCTGCCCGCTGCCCGCTGCCCAGGGAGGGGCTGACCTCCTCCCCTCCCGGGCCAGGCCCCTGCCGGCGCCCGGAGGCACAGCTGCGTTCATTCCGACCGGAAGGGCCTCCGCCCGATGGTCTGACTCTGGGACACCCAGCCCGGCCTGGCCCGGGTCCCTCCTGGTGCAGGTGCGTGTGAGGCGATGCCTCGGCGTGGGGGTCACGGGGAGGCCGCGGCGTCTGCCGCTGGCACCAGCCGTCTCTGGTCTGACCCGGCCGCCTGCCCCTCCGCTGCACCCCGCACGCCCTCAGCTGCCTCGTGTCCGGCTCCCTCGGCATCCCAGGGCCGTGGCCCGGAGCCGCCCGCGGAGCAGAGCGCGGAACCGGAGGAGGACGGGCATCCGGCTGAAACTCGTTAAACCCCGTGAACCTCGGGAGGGAGGTCTGCCGGCCGCGTAATCTCGTTGGGCCCAGGGTAATTTGTTTAGCCGTGCTGATCGCCGAAGGTTAATTCGATTGGACTCGGCTATTCATTTGTGCCCGGATTCGCTAAGTGCCATCGGAGGGACAGGAGGGCTCCACCTCAGCGGCTTCGCCAGGGGCGGCCATGCCTGGGGGACCATCCCTCGCCCCTCTCCCCACACCTGCCCTCCCGCAGGTGCTGACAGCTGGCGGCCTTCTGTGGCCACCTGGGGTTCCTCCTCCACATCTTCACCCCTCCTGGGCCCAGCCCCTCTGCCCCTCCCCTCGGCTGTCTTTCCCTCAGGAGCCAGCCCCAGCCCCTCCCCGTGGCCCCCTCCCCGAGCTCCCCTCTCATCACCAGACCCTTCACTGGCGGTTAAGTTGCACCTGGCGTTCTCGGAGCCCACGCTCTCCCGCAGCTCGAGCGAGCGTCTCAGCTGTCTCTCCTCCTGCCTCTGACTTCTGGAGGAGGGAGCGGAGGGGGGGCTGAGGGAGGGGCCCCAGGACAGCCCCCTGACCGCACCTGCCCCCAACCCACACAGGCACTGTCGAGGGCACCCTCCCCTCCACCGATACGGACGGGGAGACACACACAGGCCCGCCGGCTGCCCCCAGCCCGCTTCTCCGGACCCTCCAAAGGCCTTCCACGCCCTGGCCGGCCCGCCTTGGTCCTGTGCCGGCCACTCAGCAGGTCTCAGGGTGGATCTACGTCTGGACAGTCTTTTTAGAAGATCTGAGCTGGCCCCTGCGAGCCTGCTTTACAGATGAGAACACTGAGGCCGGGTGGCAGCGAAGCTGTGCGCTGACCTGTGGGCCCAGAGCTCATCCCACACGGAGGTCAGCCGCCCCATGCTCCGGTCAGGCCTAAGACCGAGGCCATCAAAAAAGACCCCCTGCCGAAACCGGTGTGGCTCCGTGGATAGAGCACCGGCCTGCGGACTGAAGGGTCCCGGGTTTGATTCCGGTCAAGGGCATGTGCCTTGGTTGTGGGCACATCCCCAGTGGGGGGTGTGCAGGAGGCAGCTGATCAATGTCTCTCTCATCGATGTCTCTGTCTATCCCTCTCCCTTTGTCTCTGTAAAAAAATCAATAAAATATACTAAAAACAAAACAAACAAAAACACGAACCCATGGTGTCCCCAGGCCCGAGGCCTAAGCCCTGAGCCCTGAGCCCTGAGGCCTTGGGACCAGGAGGAGGGAGGAGGGAGGAAGGAGGAGGGAGGAAGGAGGAAGGAGGAAGGAGGATCTCGCCTGGATCAGAGTGGGAGGTCTGTCTGGGCCGAGGAGCTCAGAGCCAGGGACAAAGTGGGGACGCCCAGGACCCTCGTTGGGCCGTGGTGGCCAAGTCTCGCTGAGTGGGGGCCGGGGGACAGGTGAGGTGGGCGGTGAAGGAGCAGGGGGCAGGGAGCGGAGGAGCCAGGACGTGGCCTCTTCACGGCCGGGGTCCACGCTGCATCCATCTGTGTGGGAGCGGGAGAACGTGGGAGGGGCGGGCCCGGTCCCAGGGCAGGTGGGAGGCCGAGCCTGCAGCCCCGCCCCCAGCAGGACACAGGGCGGGCAGGGCCCAGCTGCGTGTGCCTTGTGGGCGCTCAGTGCCCCCATGTCCCTCGGGCCCCATGGAGGGTCCCGGGAGGCGGTGAACACAGAAGCGCTGTCGCTGCGGGACAGGAGGCCGCAGCCTGGAGGCGCGGGGACGGCCAGCGGCCTGAGAGGATGGGGAGCTGCCGCCCGCCCCCTCCCCCGCAGAGCCCGACTCTGAACTTGGCACGGGGGCCGGGCTGCTCGCAGCGTGGAGCTGACCACGGGTCTTCCTCTCTGCCACAGGCTCTCCTGCGCTGGCCTCTTGGCCGCTGCG
The DNA here is from genome assembly GCF_014108245.1 of Pipistrellus kuhlii. Lineage (NCBI taxonomy): Eukaryota > Metazoa > Chordata > Mammalia > Chiroptera > Vespertilionidae > Pipistrellus > Pipistrellus kuhlii. The sequence goes on from NW_023425584.1 coordinate 126,133, forward strand.
TGGCCTGGAGGGCGGGAGGGCAGCACAGCGAGGAGCAGAGAGACCACTGACCCTTTGAGCGCCTGCAGCGCAGAGGCGGCTCCGACCGCAGGGCTCTCCCGAGGGCCGGCTCCCAGCCGGAGGGCGTCCCCGTGGGAGCACGGCCGAGGGGGGCGGTCCCCGGCCTTGCCCCACCTGGCCGGCCTGGGGGCGACCGCGGAGGCTGCTGCTGGGACTCTGAGTCTGGGCTGGGTGTGGGGAGCCTTCGGGGGACCCCAGGGGAGGAGCCCAGCCCGCCAGGGTCCCCGGAGGATGCCTCAGGAGCAAAGGGCCTGCCGTTAGCTATGGCTGCAACAAGTCACCCCAGTGTTTCGTGGAAAAGGTCACTGCAGGTGACCCCTGGGCTGACCCCGGCCAGACCGGCCTGCCCCCCAGCAGCACGGGCCTCAGTGGGCGGCTCTTGGCCGTGGGGTGGATGCTCAGACAGGAGACCGAGCACCGGTCCCTGAAGAGCTGAGTGCACGGACGGCTCCCAAGGAAGATGGACAGTGAGCCAGTGCTCACAGCACTGACCATCAGGAGATCCGGTGAGAACCGGACACCCTCCCCCCACAAGAGGCCCCCGGGAACGGACGCACTCGGACCCCGCGGTGCTGGCCAGACACAGCTGCTGGGACTCCAAAGGGCCTTGGAGTCAGACACACACCTGCCCCAGGAGCCCGCCGGCTCCAGAGACACCACAGCGGCATTGAGTGTCAAGGGCAGAACAGGCCTGGCCTGGCCTTAGGCCACAGGGCAAGGTCTCCTGACCATGGGGAGGTGCCCGCCTGGCATAGGCCCAGTGCTGGGTCTCAGGGGCCGGGCGAGGCTCCCATCTTGGGCCCTTGGGCAGAGCAGGGCGGGCCAGGTGGGCCAGTGGCCAAGCACTGCCTTGGGTGACCGGGGCACAGCCCTGCTCCTCTCTCTGACTTCTATTTTAACTTTTCTTTTTTCAAAATATACTTTTATGGGTTTCAGAGAGGAAGGGAGAAGGGGAGAGAAACATCACTGAGGAGAGAGAATCACTGATGGGCTGCCTCCTGCACGGCCCCTACTGGGATCGAGCCCGCAGCCCAGGCCTGTGCCCGGATCGGGAATCAGACATGACCTGGTTCATTGGTCGATGCTCAACCAACCAGCCTCTGGCCAGGCTCTCTGACTTTCTTCACATACTGACCCTGCTCTCCTGGGGGATGGGATGACCCCGCAGGCTCTGGGTGACCCCGGGAGGTGTCAGTGGGGGCCCGGGCTCTCCCGAGCCCTCTGCCTCAGGCCGCCGGGTGCCGCCAGACCCGTTGCCAGTCGGTGATTAACCAGATTGACGAAGTGGATGAGGAGATCGGGTATAAATAAATATTCCTGGAGCTGTTCCACCCCCTGCGGGCATGAACTTTGAATAATTGGAGAGAATTATGCTGAGGACTAATCAAAACTTTTTTCCTTTTGCTAATTACCTCTGGGCTTCATCAGTGTCAGAGTCTAATCAGCTCCAGACATCTTAATCGGCCCTGGGGAGGTGCAGGGAGCAGGAGCAGGCGGGTGACATACCAGGGGCCAGGAGCTGGGGCGGGGGGTCCCGCTTGGTCTGGGGTGGGGGCTGGCAGTGGGGACGGCGAGGGCGCTGGGGGGGGGGCAGCTGCCTCTGATGAAGACTAGGGAACCCTCCTGGCCAGGCCCCGGGGCCAGCTTCCCGCTGCTCCACCCTCCAGGCCTGGTCTGCATTTACCGAGCGGAAGGACGGCGAAGATGGGCTGGGGCCAGGCAGCTGGGATTCTTGGGGCCTGCAGGGGAAGAAGGCGTTGCTCCCCTTGGCGAGGGCACAGCTCTTGGGGCCTCTGTCCTTCCCTAAACCCCTTCCCCGGGGGACACAGTGCGGTGTGACCTGGCTGGGCCCGCCTCTCCGGGCCTGTCTCCCTCCTCTCACCCTCATTGGGGTCCACACCCAGGGGCGTCCAGGCACAGCCGTGCACCCTCGCGGGCAGAGCAGGGCGGGACAGGTGGGCCAGTGGCCAGGCACCGCCTTGGGTGACCGGGGCACAGCCCTGCTCCTCTCTCTGACTTTTATTTTAACTTTTCTTTTTTCAAAATATACTTTTATGGGTTTCAGAGAGGAAGGGAGAGGGGGAGAGAAACATCACTGAGGAGAGGGAATCACTGATGGGCTGCCTCCTGCACGGCCCCTACTGGGATGGAGCCCGCAGCCCAGGCCTGTGCCCGGATCGGGAATCAGACATGACCTGGTTCATCCGGCCAGGTTCGTCGTCCCTCGGGCCAGGCCACCAGGGACGGCCCTGCCATCCTCTGTGGAGCCGCCCGCGCCCATTCCCAGGCCGGGGCCGGCTTGTGCTCAGAGCATCCGTCCCCGCTTGGTGATGGATTGTGTGTTTGCTATTTTGGCTGCAGAATAATGTTTATCACTTCACACAACAGTGCCCCCCCCCCCGCCCCCGCGCCCAGAGCCCGGCGGAGAGCTGCCTCTGGGGCTGCGTGCGTGACTCTGATTTCCCACCCCCGCCCTGTTCCCCTTATTGCATTCCGGGCTCTTTTTGGGCGTCTGAAACGAGCCTACGTTTTCCAGGTGATATTTTTTAATAAAAACCATCATTTATGATTATTTTGCTTCTCCGCTAACTGTCAGCCTCCTCATTGGATTTCTGCTCACCGCGGCTCCCGTCTGCTTCCTCGCCCACACAGACGGTGTGTGTGTGTGTGTGTGTGTGTGTGTGTGTGCGCCAGGCTTCCCTTCCCGCACCCCCACCCGCCCGTCCCCGTCACCCAGCCCCGCCCGGAGTGTCACCAGCTCACCTTTCAGGGAGTCAGGGAGGGGCTGGGGGCAGGGCTGCCACGGGCACAGGCTGTGGGCTCTGCCAGGCTCCTGCGGGCACTGGCTCCTGGTTCACGCAGACAGCACCCAGAGAGTTAGGAGCTGTTCCCCGCCCCCCCCAGCACTACCCTCATCTTTGAGACTCAGTTCTCCCATCTTTTTTTTTTTTTAAATCTATTTTTATTGATTTTAGAGAGAAAGGGAGAGGGAGGGAGAGAGAACATCAGTGATGAGAATCATTGATCAGCTGCCTCCTGCACGCCCCACACTGGGGATCCAGCCTGCACCCCGGGCCTGTGCCCTGACAGGGAATCCAACCCTGACCTCCTGGTTCCTAGGTCGACGCTCAACCCCTGAGCCACACTGAATGGGCTCCGTTCTCCATCTTTAAACCTAGGGCTGTGCATCATTCATTCATTCGTTCATTCACTCACTCACACACGCTGACTGCTCTGTGCCGGGAGCAGCTACACGCTTGTCCCAGCCCAGGAGCCGCCTCAGCCGTCCCTCCCTGCACACGGAGCCCCTCGGCTCTCACCCCCCGCAGAACACAGCCCTCGGCTGCCCCACGGCTCTGCTGTGTGACCTTGGGCACGTGGCTGACCCTCTCTGAGCCTTCTTGGTTTTCCTTCTCTGGGCGCCCTCCTCCCTTGGCTGGACAGGATCGCTTTCCCATCAGCCCCAGGGGATCCTGCTTCCAGCAGCAGCAGCTCCCCACTACCCTTCCAACCCCCACCTCCCACCCCCCACCTGCTGGCTGCTTGCCAGTCCCTGGAGGGCCAGGCTGGCCTGAGGCCTCAGCTCCAGATTGCTCTTCCCCGGTGGCCAGCCTGCGGGTCAGGCAGCCAGAGCCCGCGTGGCAGGGGCAGCCACAGGCCCTCCCACCTCCATCCGGCCACGCTCTGGACCCCTCACCCCGGCAGATTTTGGAATCTGGAAAGGGACCTGCTGGGTGTGCCGGGGGGGGGGGGGGGGGCTCCCACGAGGCCGGTGGGGCTCCCAAGCAGGCCTGCTGCCGGAGGAGGCCCCTGGAGGGGAGGGGGAGCCACTTCTCCGACAGCAGAGGTAGGAGAGCATCTATGAATATTCATGAATCTCATGAATATTCACGATGATCATCAGGCACCTCCTCTCCTCCCCCTCCCCTGGGCGCCTTCAGAGCTTTCCCTCTTCTCCGGGCCTTGCCTCCAACACCGTGACCACGGCTTCTGCAGCCCCACCAGGCGTGGAGGGACCTGGGGCTCAGGACGGTGGGGCGCCCGACTCTGAGTCCACAGCCCGAGCCTCAGTTCCCCTTCCTCCCTCCACGGCCCTCCTGTCCCCGGAGCGCCCGGCCAGGCTGCGCCCTCTCCGGTTCCGTCCTCCATTCCCGGGTGCCCCGGGTGCTGGGGATGAAGCTGGAGGCGGGGGTCCCTGAGGGCGGCCGGGCGGTCCCTGAGGGCGGCCGGGCCAGAGGCAGTTCCCGGGGTCGGCCACCAGGGCGGCCGGGCTCTGGGACAGCGGCCGTGAGAGGCCCGGTCCTCGCTCAGGAGCGGAGTGAGGGCTGCCGGCCCGGCCCTGAGCCGCCCGCCCGCCTCACCGCAGTGCAGTGCCCCTCGGAGTCGGGGGCCAGGGCCCTGCAGGGCGGGCGGAGCCAGCCGCCTCGTGCCTCCCGCTTGGTGCTGCCTTCCCGGGTGGGGGACGGACGGACGGAGGCCCCTTGCCTGTAGTTTGATTCAGGCTGACCCTGCGTGAGCTCTGGGGTGCGCCCTGTGCTGCTCCCCTGAACACGCTCCCCCCGGGTCCCACGGGGCCACCGCCAACACCTGTGGGCGAAGCAGGGGAGAGGGGTGCACAAGGAGGGCTGGACACGGCTCAGGGCGTGGCGGGGCGTGGCGGGACAGACGGGCCCTCATTCCCCATTTCCATTCGTTATGGCTCTGCCTGCACCATGGGCTGCCCCCGGCCCCGCCCCGCCCCGCCCAGCGCGCTCCCAGCTCCTCTGGCCCAGCTCTGCAGACGGCGAGGCCCCAGCTCCCCAGCTCCCCCGGCCTGAGGAGCCGCGTGCGTTTAGCTCAGCGCTGCCTCCCGCTTCCTTGGAGGCCACAGCGTTTGGGGATCAGTGGGGTCCCTGGGGCCCGCAGACGCGATGCTGAGCCGGAGCCTGTGCTTGGGCTTGTCTGCCGAGGCCACAGCCTCGCTCAGGTCTGCAGACCAGGCCTGACGGTGGGGGCCTCCCAGGCTGTGGGCGCCATGCCCCCAATCCAGCACGGTCTCCAGTCTCGGAGCAGCTGTCTAAGCCTCTTCCTGTCTCCAGGCTCCAAATTCCCATCTGCAAAATGAGGGTGCAGCAGCACCTCACCACTGACGCCCCAGTAGCCAATTGCATCACACCCCCCGCTGCCTGTGGCCTCTGTGAGGGTGACTGCGTCTTGCTGGACCCCCAACAAGGAGGACTAGAGGGTACATCTGGGAACAGGGACCCCCTGGTCAGACAGGTCCTGGGCAGGCACCCATCCCCACGTGACACAGAGACCCAGGCAGGGCCGTGGGGTTCCCACGTGAAGCACCGACACAGCAGTGAGCACCTCAGAGTCACCCCACGGGAATGAGTAATTATGCAGCGTGTGCACATTCTTGGGGATTCCCTGTATATCCAAGAGAAATGAAAACCCAGGTCCACACAGAGATCTGTCCATGCATATTCATAGCAGCACATCGCTATGTCCCCCAAGTGGGAGCGACCCAGTGCCTGCAGGCTGCTGTGGGTCAGCGCTGGCCCATCCCGCCTGGAACAGCGGTTCTCCACCTCCCGCCGCCCCGCACTCTCCACCTCCTGGTGCCCCGCTGCCGATGGTTCTGACCCACCCGCACCCACAGCTGCTCTGCTGGCCGAGGTTGTCTTTGTTGACATCTGAGAGAGAGGGCAGCATCCCTGACCAGGCTGGCATTGCATGCTTTCAGAACATCATTTAATTCAGATTTTTAAAAATTATTATTGACTTCAGAGAGGGAGGGAGAGAGAGAAACATCAGCGATGAGAGATGCGTGGTGGCGGCCGTGGTATCAAGTTGTGGCACATTCTCTCCGAGCCCTAGTGCGGGCTCCGTGGCAGAGCCTCCTGCACGCCCCCCTCTGCTGGGGATGGAACCCCAATACGGGCCTGTGCCCTGGCCGGAATGGAACCCGGGACCCTACAGGCCGCAGGCCGGCGCTCTATCCACTGAGCCACACCGGCTGGGGCTAGCCGTTCTGGCGGCACCCGGTGCGGGGCACACGGGCTGAAGACCACTCACTGCCCTACAAAATAGACGAATCTCAGACACAGTGCGGTGACCCCACTGTGACTCCTGAACCGGGGACTGGGTGAGGGGCGGGGGGACCGGACCCCGAACCGGAGCCGGAGCCCTGCGCACCCGCACCGGTGACCCGGCCCCGCTGGTCCCGGCCTCCCGCGCCCCCCCCGCGCCTACCCGAGTCCTCCTCCGGGGGTCCCCCAGGCCCCCCAGGCCCCTCCACAGCCGGCCTCGCCGCCGCCCCCCCCCCCCGCCCCCCGGGGCCAGACCGCGGGCTCCGGGTCGCGCTGGGGCCGCTGCTCCGGCGGCGGGAAGGGCTGCTCTCAGGCCGCCGCGCGGGGGCGCTCTTGGGCCTCGTTTGGATTTTCTCCGGAGGCTCCAGCGCGGGCAGGGGCAGGGGGCAGGGGGCAGGGGGGCGGGGGCAGGGGCAGGGACAGGGACAGGGGGCAGGGGCAGGGCAGGGGCAAGGGGGCAGGGGCAGGGGGGCGGGGGCAGGGGCAGGGACAGGGACAGGGGGCAGGGGCAGGGCAGGGGCAAGGGGGCAGGGGGCAGGGGGCAGGGGCAGGGACAGGGGGCAGGGGCAGGGCAGGGGCAGGGGCAGGGGGACAGGGGGCAGGGGCAGGGCAGGGGCAGGGGGCAGAGGCAGGGGCAGGGGGGCAGGGGGCCAGGGGGGCAGGAGCCCGGCAGGGGGACAGGGGGCAGGGGCAGGGCAGGGGCAGGGGGGCAGCAGGCAGGGGCCCCGGGGGGCGGCTCCGGGGGGCGGGGGGGCTGCGGATTAGAATCTGGTTTAGGGGCGCCCCCGCCGGGGCTTGGGGGGCGCAGGAGGGGACGGAGGTGGATGGAGGGAAACTCGCTCACCCAGCCTCGCGGGAGGGGCAGGGCCTGGCGGACCCGCGCCCCCTCCCCTCCGGCCCAGGGCGGGACCGGCCGCGGGCGGGGAGGGGAGGGTCAGCGACCCGGAGGGGCAGGTCCCGGCCCGGACCCCTTCCTTCCCGCCGGCCGCGCCCCTGCCGCCGAGGTGCCTCGGGGTCCGCTCTCCGCGGCCCGGGCAGGTGTGCGCCCGCCGTGCCCACGCGCATGCCCGCCCCCGGCGCCCCCTCGCCGCCCGTCCCCTCCCGGCCGCGGCGGGGGCCTCTCCACACCGGGCCGGGCGGCGGGGCCCGGGGCGGGCAGGGGCGCGGGAGGCGGCCGGGAGGGGCGAGCGGCCTCCGGACGCCCCCGCCCCCGCCGCGCGCCCAGCTTCCCGAACGGTCACCCTCCGGCCGGCGCGGGGGGGACGCCGCCCGCTCCTCCCCGCGGAGCGCGGCCGCCGGAGAATGAGCCGCCGCCGCCGCGCAGGAGCCGCCGCCCGGCCCGCCCCGCCGGCCCCGGCCCCGGGCGCGCGGTCCCCGCCGCCCCGCTCGCCCCGCGCCTGACGCAGTGAGCGCCGCAGCCCGCCCGCCGCCCGCCGCCCGCCGCCCCGGGCAGGCCGAGCCAGGGCGGCTCCGGCTCGGGCTCCGGCTCCGGCTCCGGGCGGGGCGGCCGGGCGGCCGGGGGAGGTCTGTCTGGAGCCGCGCGCCCGGAGGAGGAAGCGGAGGAGGAGGAGGGAGCCGCCGCCCGGGCTCCGAGCTCCGAGCTCCGAACACCGAGCACCGAGCACCGAGCACCGAGCACGCCCCGCGCCGCGACCGCACCGGCCGGCCCGCGCCGCCAGGTAGGCAGGGCCGGGGCGGGGGTCCCGCTGCGGCGCTGCGGGCGCGGTCCGGCCCGGGAGGCGGCGCCCGGCAGCCGCGGGCGGAGGGTCCCCGGCGGCGCTCCGACCGCCCGGCCCCCGCCCCGCGCCCGCCTGCGCCGGGCGCCGAGCCGGCCGGGTCCCTCCCGCCGGGGGGCGGGGGCTGCGGCGCGTTGGGTCCCGGTTCCCGGGCTCCTCCGTTCCGAGGCGGCTGCCCCGAAGTTAGCGGTCCTCCAGCCCGGCCGGACAAACTTCCCTCCGACGCCGGCGGGAGGCGGGGACTCCGGACCCTCGCCTGGAGGCGCCGGGGACCCGGTAACTTTTCCGGCGGAAGGCGGGCGGGGGCGGGGAGGGTGTCCTGCCCGGCGAGGCGGGGCGCCCCGAGCCGCCCGAGGCGCCCCCTCTTCGGGAACCCCATCGCGTAGTCGCGGGCACGCGGGGGGTGGGCTGTGGGTGCCGGCGGGGCGGGGGCAGAGCACCGGCCGCGCCGCTGGAGTCCTGGAGGGGGGCCCTCTCCCCAGTCCGGTCTCCCAGCGGCACCGGGCTCCAGGGCTCCGGGACCCACCGCTCTGGGCTGTGAATAGGCACCGGCCACCCGAACCTCCCAGCCCGGAGCGTGATGCCGGCTTGGCTGCGGCGGGAGGGACCCAGGCGAGCGCTGACTGCTCCCCAGCGCTCAGCCTCCCCAATCCCGCTCTTCCCTCCAAGCCCCCTGCCCTCCGCCCGCTGTTTCGTCTCTGGTCTTGGGGTGTCACCTCCCCCAAGTTTTTCTCTTCTCAGACTGCACGGGGTGGCCTGTGGCTGCCCCATCCACCAGTCAGGGGGCCAGACTGCCAGGCCCTGTGGGAATTGCCCACGCAGTGCAGGGAGTGGGGAGCAGAGAGCGGCTGGAACCTCCTGAGCCGGTTGGGGTGTAGCTTCAGCTAAAGTGCAAGGGGCAGGCAATGTTCTGGCGGCCCCCCTTACAGGGTTCCTCCTCCTCACTGCACCCCACCCCACCCAGACTTGCCCTTCCCTTCTTGGGCCTGCTGAACCCCACTCCCACCAGCTTGGGGTCCCAGTCCCTAGGGCCGGCCGGCCCCGCCCCCTCCGGCGGCTCTGAGACCCCGTGGGCCTCCAGCGTTGGGCGCCCCGCCTCCCCAGACGCCCGGTGAGTGAGGGTCCCTCCCCTCCCAGCTCGGGTCAGGGGTTGTGGGGCGCAGTGCGGGTCCGGCGGGCACACGTGTCCATCACTGGATTAACGACTTACACGCAGGCCCCAATGCCGTTGGCCTCGGGGAGGGTGACCCAGCTGGGACTCGGGGACGGGGCGGCAGCCAGATAACTAGTCTCTGCCGGGAGTGTGGGGGGACCGGGTGCCTGTGCTGCCCCCAGTCCCTCCGGCCCCACCGCTGCTCTTGGCTCCCAGAGTCTCCAAGAGCCGAGAGTCCTCGGGGACCTGCCCGGCCCCTCCACTCGGCCTCCTCGCTCCTCCACGGACCTTGACCTTGGGCGGCAGGTACCTGGGAGGCCGGCGGGTCAAGGGCCTCCTCCTCGGCTCAGCCTCCTGCCAGGGGGGTAGCCAGCGAGCGAGGTCGTGACCTAAAGCTGGGCAGGCCCCTCGCACAGTCCTGGTGCCCCAGACGCCCCTCCCATGCCCTCGGCTCCTTCCCTTCCAGGATGGGGCTGCGTGGCCTGTCCGGGAGCCGGCGCTCCGGCAGAGGCTTGCCCGCGGAGGGCCGCCTGGGGCGGAAGTTCCCTCGGTGCAGCCTGCAGGGGCCGGGAGGCCAGAGGCGGCTGGCTGTTCCTCGGTCCTCAGACCTCGGGGCGGATGGAGGACGGGTCTCTCGGTGGGCGCTGCGGATGGAGGGACTCAGCAAGGGGCTGGGCAGCCCTCTCGCACCGGCTCTGTTCCCGCGCCCAGGCCTGGCCGCGAGGTCCGCGGTGCCCACCTGGTGACACAGGCGGGCCCCTGTCCGGCTGCCCCTGCGGGGACAGGGTCAGGCAGGGAGCGGTGAGGGGAAGCTGGGGCTCCATGCCCTGGTGGCCCTGCCGCCTTCCTGCCTGTGCTCGCCTGATCCCGGAACTTGTATGTCATCGGGCACCCTGGCTCCTGCCCCAACACCCCCTCATGGCTCTGCACCCCCTTCCAAGGAGCCCACCCCCCGGTGGGCAGCCCCATAGGACTGGCTGTGCGGCGGTTGCTGGTTCCCATCCCTCTCGGCCCCACACACTATAGGATTGATCTTGATTTGCTGCCTTTGAATTGAGTCAACTCTTTTGTATGCTCGGTGAATTGCCCAGCTGCCGAGCGGAGAGCGTGCTGGGGGTGCGAGGCCGAGCAGACGGGCGGGGACAGGAAGCGGGGAGGGGGCGGCCGCGGGACCGAGGGCGGTGGGCGCGGGGACAGCGGGCCGGTCGCCCAACCGCTGGCCGAGGGCGTTGCCGGGGGGAGGCGGCTCCGTCCTGGGGTCCCGGGGGTCGGGCCGCCTCTGGGCTGCGCTGGGGAAGGGCAGCGCTGCCCGGGCCGTGGGGGCCCCCGAGACTCAGTTTCCTCGCCCGTCACGTGCGGAAGGGGCGTCCGCAAGCCGGGCCTGGGGGTTAGACCAGCGGGTTCCCGGAGGCCCCTCCGGGGTTGGGGTGAGTGAGGGCAAGGCGGGCCGGGGTGGGGAGGGGGTCCGGCCCTACCCGCCCCCCCATGTGCCCCGGCCCCGGTTCTTGCCTTCTGGGACGGGGGCATGAGGACGCCTGGGCGTCGCCTTCCGTGGAGGGTCGTGGGTGCCCTCCCTCCCCTCCCCCCTCCTCCCCCTCCGGCCGCGGCTGCCCCATCCCCACCCCCACTCCGCGCCGCCCCCGCCCCGCGGCCCGGGCGGAGGGGGCGGGGCGGGGGGAACCTCGCTCCCGGCGTCCCCTCCCCCCGCCCCGCCCCGGGCTCCGGGCTGCGGGCTCCGGGCTCCCGGCTCCGGGCTCCGGGCTCCGGGCTCCGGGCTCCGGGCTCCCGGCTCCCGGCTCCGGGCTCCGGGCTCCGGGCTCCGGGCTCCGGGCTGCGGGCTCCCGGCTCCGGGCTCCCGGCTCCGGGCTCCGGGCTCCCGGCTCCGGGCTCCGGGGAGGGGCTGGGGCGCGGGGAGGCGGGCCGGCGGGGGAGCCGGGGGAGGAGCGGGCGGAGGGCGGCGCGGGGGCGGGAACCGGCCCCCCTGCCCGCGGGCGAGGGCGGGGCCGCGCGGATCGATGGGCGCAGCCGGGAGGCGCTCAGTCCCCGAGCGAAGTTGGAGCCGGGAGGACGCGGCGGCAGGTAAGGAGGGAGGACCGGGACCGGGACCAGAACCAGAATCTGCACCCGGACCCGAACCCGGACCGGGACCGGGACCAGAACCAGGATCTGCACCCGGACCCGGACCCGGACCAGAACCTGGACCCGGACCCGGACCCGGACCCGAACCCGGTCCAGGTCCCGGGCCCGGTGCGCGAGGCTCTGGCCGCTCCGCACCTCGCGCCCCCCGCGCCCCGCTCCCTCCGTGAGCCCCGGCCGGTCCCGGCCCCGCGCTGCCTCCCGGGGCTGCGGGCAAAGTTGTGGGAACTTGGCGCCGCGGAGCGGGGTGCGGGCCGGTCTCCCTGACGCTCCTCGCGGGGACCTGCCTCCGCCCTCAGCGCCCCCTCCGCGGCCCTGCGCCCCGGCCCGACCCCAGCTGCGGCCCCTGAGCGCCAGCCCCGCGGCCTGCGCATCACCCCCCGTTCCCCCCCGCTGTGCGCCGCCTCTCGGACCCGGCACCGGGGACCGTCCAGCTGCAGGGGGAGGGCCTGTGCCCACCCTCCCTGCACCCTGAACCCGCCGGCGTCAGTCCTGGGGGTGGGCGGGGGCCGGTGATTGGGGCTCCTGGCCTCAGCCTGCCCTGGAGATGGGGGTTCTCTACCTCCCAAAGCCGCAGGTCCCCGCTTTCTGCTGGGGGGGGGGCTGCAGGGGGTCCCCTGGGACACAGACCCACAGGCTCACCCAAAGCAGACTCCCCCGGTGCACCAGCTGGTGACCTTGGGGAAGACAACCTCCCCAGCCTCAGTCTCCACGCGGGGGAATTGGGGGTGTGCCGCCGGGCTTTGCGGAGGGACCTGCCCCATCGCCCACCCTCACAGGTTCGCAGACCCCGAGCCTCAGGTGGGAGCCCTCCCCCTCCCTGCCTTGGGCTGAGGGCCCCTCAGGGTCCAGACCCCAAAAGAGGGGGGGGCTTGGGAAGGTGCAGAGTCGGGGAGTGTCCCCCCCCTCAGGGTCTCCCCTCTGCCGGCTCCTCTCTGGGCAGCCTGGCCTCCATTGCAGCTTTCTCTACAATTCTGTAGTATTGGGGGGCATTGCACAGCCCCCCATTCCGGGTTTGTGTCCCACTTTACGGGAGAGGAGACACACCCAGAGGTGGGGGGGATGGGGGCACCATCTCTCCGGAGGCAGCGAGTGGGGCCAGGACTGGGCAGAGGACCTGGGGCCCCTGGGGCAGGAGGTGAGGGGCTCGCCTCCCCACCCTGGAGTGCGGTTTGGGGGGACACAGTAGGCAGCCTGGGGCAGGCAGCTGGACTCGGACTCGGAACAGCACGCACCTCATCCAAAGCCTGGGAGCCCGGGAGGGCAGGGGGAGGCGTGGGGGGAAGGGAGAGGTGTGGGGGCAGGGCCTGGGCAGGGCGGGACAGCACCCCCCTCACCCCTGCAGGACCTGGAAAACTCAGCGATTCGTCCACGTGCCTGAGGCAGCAGGACCCCCCTGTCCCCTCCAAAGAAACAGGTGGCTGGGCCCCAGGAGAGCCTCGGCCATAGCCGGGACCTGCCCCCCCGCCCCCCCAGATTCTTAGGGGCCGAGCCTTTGGCCCAGAGGCCCCTGTCCATGTCCCCTGCTCGGAGGGAGGAGAGCCGGTGGGACCAGAACTATGGCCGGGACTCCAGTCAGTGGGTGAAACGGGATGTCGGCCTGGGTCCCCAGCCGTGCCCCCCAGCACGTGCACACACGCACACGTGCACACACTCACATGAACAGGCATGCACACGTTCACACACACAAAGCACACACAAGCACTGGCACCGGCTCTAGGTTCCGGGGCTTTCTAAACAGGAGACTGCCCCCCGGACCCTGGCTCAGAGCCCGCAGCCCCCATCGGCGGAGGACTCCCAGGGGCGTGGGTCAGAGGTGCGTGGACTGGGGCTCCTCTATCTCGGGGAGCAGGCAGCACCGGGGGAGTGGGCAGCGCCTGTGGGTGGTGGAGTGGGGGGCGGGAGAAACGCTGAGTGACGGCAGGAGGTGCACGGCCAGTGCCGGGGGCTGGGGCTGTGGTTTCTGGGCGCGAACCTGCAGTGGTGGCCCCGAGCATGCACGTGGACGCTGTCCCCCCTTCCCCCCCCCCCCCCCGCCCCCAGCACCCTCCTCTGCTCCGCGCGGATTCTCATTTCTCCAGCAGCTCAGGGGCCGCCGTGGTGCCCACGCCCGGAACAGGAGCCGTGACTGTGCAGATGGGAAGGCTGAGGCCGGGCGCTGCCGGCGCCGGGCAGAGGAGAGGGGCTCAGAGACCGCTGGGGCTCAGCAGCCACAGGGCCCTTGGGCCATTCGAGCTGGAAGGGGCCCGGCCCGTTCATGCAGCAAACACTGAGGGCCTACTGTGCGCTCTGCTGAGCCTGGGGACGAGGGCCTGGCAGTGGTGGAGGTGGGAGACGGCGGTGCCCCAGACACGGATGTGTCCTCCACCCCCCACTGGACCAGCTGGTCTTCCAGAGCGTCCAGCAGCCCAGGGTCACCGGACAGGAGGCGGAGCTGGGCTGGCGTCCCCCTCCAGCTGGGCTCTGCCGGGGAGACCTGGAGCGGGGGCGGGGGGCAGGGTGGGGGAGGAACAGTCCTGGGGCTCAGCCCCGTGTCTGCACCCGGCAGCCCCCAGGGCAGGGACTGAGTCTGACTCAGCGTGGCTCCCTCCCTGCCCCCCACCAGCCGCAGCTCCTCAGGATTTAAGGCCCCTCGCCCTCGTGGCTCCCCTCCCTGAGTAGCCCCCAGGTCCTTCAGCGCCTGGTCCCCCAGCACAGCACAGGCCTGGGGGCAGCGGCGGGGGTAGGGGGCAGCGGCCAGCAGAGGGTGCTGCCCCCATCACCCGGCTTCTCTCGGCTCCTCCCCGGCCCCAGGCCTGGCCCCTCCTGTCACGCTCAGACCCCCACGCATGGCTGGGCACAGGGAGAGGAGTCCGATGTCCCGAGAGGCGGGACAGCCTAGGGGACCGTCCAGCAGCCCCAGGGCAGTGAGTACCGTCCATTGTCTCGGAGAGGCCCCAGCCCACCCCTCCATTGAGCAGATGGGGAAACTGAGGCCCGGGCAGAGCTGGTGGGCACATCCGGGTGAGGGGTACAGGGCCGGGCGTGAGGGCGGCGGTGCCTGCCTGGAGCCCACGCCGTCTCTGCCTCAGGAACCCCTGAGAGCCTGAGCGGCTGGGGGCGAGGTGGGTGCACAGCTCGGAGGTTCCTGTGCTGAGGGGGTGGGGTGTTTAGGGGCCTGAGTGGGAGCGGCCGGCGGCTGGGAGGGACGGGGAGCCGGACGGGCTCTGACGCCGAAATGAGGCAGAGGCAGAGGCAGAGGCAGAGGCTGTGGATCTGTTTGGACGTCGCTTCAAACACCAGCCACTGAGGGTTCCTCCGGAGCAGCCCAGCTCAGGGCTTCATTCGCGTGTGACTGTGTGTGGCCGTGTGCAGTGGGTGTGCCTGCATTACAGGCCTGCATGCGTGTGCGTGCCCACTCCTGGGGGGCACTGCCCGTTTCAGAGCCGGCAGCGGCTGCAGCGGGGCTCCCTGCCCCATGCATGGCGCTCTGGTCTCAGGCGCCTCGGGTCTGTGGAATGAGCTTGTTTGCCGGCGTCATGTTTTGCAAATTCAGTGGAGCGGCCCGAGGTTGCGGATGGGGGTGCGTGGAGAGCTCCAGGGCTCCCGGGACCCTGCTTGGGCTGCCGCCTGGGGTCTGGGGGGGCGGGATTGGGGGTGAGGGTGGGGGTGGAAAGACTCAGGCCTCGGGACTCTGCTGTCTCACAGGCGTCGGCTTGTTCTGGCTCCTCGGTAGGCGGCCCCCACAGAGCAAGCACAGGCCACATCTGAGAGGCAGACGGCTTTTTAGAAAAACAACTCCCCAGAGACCTGTCACCTCCCGCTCGACCATCGAGGTGGATCTGAAATGGCACGTCCTGGCTGCACTGACACTCGAGGACGAGCAGCTGCCACACCCACACCTGCAGCACACACATGCACACACACATGCACCTGCAGACACACACCCACACCTCTGCCTGTCAGACACACAACTGACAGGCACGCACACGCACACACACATGCACCTGCAGACACACACCCACACCCCTGCCTGTCAGACACACAACTGACAGGCACGCACATGCACCTATAGATACACACACGTACACACATGCATACACCTATAGGCACGCATAGGCACACACCTGCAGGTGTGTGCGCACACACAAACACACACCTATAGGCACGCACAGGCACACCCCTGCAGGCATGCGCGCGCACACACACACCTACAGGCACGCACATGCACACTCAGGCATGCACACTTGCCGGCACACAGGCATGCACTCTCAGGCGCAGTGTGGCCTCAGGGGGAACAGCACACGGCACATGTCCACGCTCTCATCTCTCAGGCACACCTACAAGCACCGAGTTCACGTGGGCACACCTGTGCCCAGCCCCTTTAAGACGCACCCCTCACGCCACCCCCCGGGTGTGTCTCCACACGCGGGCACATGCCCACACATATCCGGTGTGTCCCCAGCACACTGACCTGGCACCGGCCTTGCTTCATGCTTCTTTGGGGGGGGCTTGTGCCCCTGAGGTAGCCCCTGCAGGTGGCACAGACCCCACGAGCTCCACCCAACTCCCCCCCTGGCCCACACCTCACAGAGCCTGGGGCCTGTGCCCTGAGGGGCTGGGGGAGGTGGAGGGTTCGGGCTGCCGGCCAGGGAGAGGCTGGGACCTGTTCCCTTCTCGGGGCTGTGCAGGGGACGCCTGCCCCCCCCCCCCCCCCCGCCACAGTCTGTCTGCCGAGGACCCCCAGAACCCCATAGCACGCCTGTCCAGTGGCGAAAGCAGGTTTGTGCGTGTGGCCCATTTCACAGATCAGGAACTGAGGGTGCTGTGATGCGTGTGGCTGGCAGGTCTGGCGGGAACCACCGTGGTTTGACTTTTTAGCCGGCGGCCAGGCGGGCTCAGGGTGGCGTGGGGCTCCCGGCCCTCGGTGGGCGGCGTGGGGTCCGTGGGACGCCCCTGCTTGTTCTCGGTCGGCGGATGGTGGCTGACCGGTTTCACCGGCATTTTCCTCCTGACCCACGGGGCTGGCCACGGTCTCGTGCTCCTGAGACAGTCCCATTTCTTCTCTGACAAAACATCTATTCAACTCCGTTGCCCATTTTAACGGTTTGGGGAAATCTCATTATTGAGTTTTAATACTATTCGGAATTATTGTGAGAGTTCTTTACACGTTCTGGATACAGAGCTTTTATCGGAAATATGATTTGCAAGTAGCTTATCGCAGTCTATAGTGTGTCACTCATTTTTTTTTATTTTATTAAAGGTGCCTGTTAGAACACAAAAGTTTGTTTATATCTATTGTTCCTCTTATGGCTCCTATTGTTGGTGTGCAAGAATTCTGTCCTAGACAAAACCGGTTTGGCTCAGTGGATAGAGCATCGGCCTGCGGACTGAGGAGTCCCGGGTTCAATCCTGGTCAAGGGCATGTACCTTGGTTGCGGGCACATCCCCAGTGGGGAGTGTGCAGGAGGCAGCTGATCAATGTTTCTCTCTCATCGGTGTTTCTAACTCTCTATCCTTTTCCCTTCCTCTTGTAAAAAAATCAATAAAATACGCCGAAACCGGTTTGGCTCAATGGATAGAGCGTCAGCTTGGGGATTGAAAGGTACCGTGTTTGATTCCGGTCAAGGGCATATACCTTGGTTGCGGGCATATCCCCAGTAGGGGGTGTGCAAGAGGCAGCTGATCGATGACACTCTCTCATTGATGTTTCTAACTCTCTCTCTCTCCCTTCCTCTCTGTACAAAATCAATAAAATATATTTTTAAAAATCAATAAAATATTTATATTTTTTAAAAAGAATTCTGTCCTAAACCAAGAGGACAAAGTTTCCCTCTGTCTTTGCAGTTAGGGTTCTTGTTGCTTTAGCTCTTGTGCTCAGTTCTGTTGTGCATTTTTAATGTTCGTGGATGGTGTGTGAGGGTCTGAGTCCTTGTGCATATCTAACTGTCCTCGTACCATTTTAGAAATTTGTCTATTTCTATTGATTTCAGAGAAGGGAGAGAGGGAAACATCAGTGATGAGAGGGAATCATTGAGCAGCTGCCTCCTGCACGCCCCCCACTGGGGATCAAACCTGCAACCCAGGCCTGTGCCCTTGACCCGAATCAAACCTGGGACCTCTCAGTCCAAAGGCTGGCACTCTAACCACTGAGCAACACCAGTCAGGGTCCCGCACCATTTTTTTTAAAAATATATATTTTATTGATTTTTTTTTTTTTTACAGAGAGAAAGAGAGAGGAATAGAGAGTTAAGAAACATCAATGAGAGAGAATCATCGATCAGCTGCCCCCTGCACACCCCCTACTGGGGATGTGCCCGCAACCAAGGTACATGCCCTTGACCAGAATTGAACCTGGGACCTTTCAGTCCGCAGACCGACGCTCTATCCACTGAGCCAAACCGGTTTCGGCCATTTTTTTTTTTTTTTTTTTAAAGACGATTTTTTTCTCCCATCCAAGGCCTAACCAGGCCCGACCCTGCTTAGCTTCCGAGATCAGACGAGATCGGGCGCGTTCAGGGTGGTATGGCCGTAGAAGACGATTTTTTCCTGCTTTAAGCTTTCTGGGGACTAGAAAGGTTAGGGGTTTGTTTCCAAACTCAACTCTATTCCCCTGACGGATGTGTCCTTTATTTTTTTAAATATGTTTCTCTTTTTATCTTTAGAGAGAGAGGAAGGGAGAGGGGGAGCGAGAAACATCCCTGATGAGAGAGAACCATGGATCGGCTGCCTCCTGCAGCCCCACACTGGGGATGGAGCCTGCAGCCCTGGCCTGTGCCCTGACCGGGAGTCTAACTGACCTCCTGGTTCCTGGGTCGATTCTCCGCCCCCGAGCCCCGCCCGCCGGCTGAGTGATTTCCTCGAGCTGGACTTATTTTGTTCCGTGTTGTTTGGACGCCGTGGTGAGCGGTGTTATTTTCCTAATCCCGTTTCCAGATTGTCGCTGGGCCACCGGAATGAGAATGAGTTTGTGTCTCGGTCTTGTTTCCCGTGACCTTGGGCTTCATCGCCGTGCGTCCCCGGCGACGCTGCGGCCCGGAGGGCTCCCCGGGGCGATCACGTCCCTGGCGGGCGGGGACGGGGGCACCTCCCCCGGCACACGCACGGGGACAGTCTCCTGGCCTCACGCCGCCCGAGCGCAGAGGCGGCCGGCGCCCGGGCTTCCCGGGGATGCGTGCCGGGAGCTGCGGTTTCCACGGGAAAAACCACAGAATGGCCCTGGCTGGTGTGGCTCAGTGGATAGAGCAGGCCGGCAGACTGAAGGGTCCCAGGTTCAATTCCAGCCAAGGGGACATGTCTGGGTTGAGGACTTGACCCCCGTGCAGCCTATCAATGGTGGGTTGGATGATGGATGGACGGATGAGGCGGATGCAGCACAGCCGTGGGGAGCAGCAGTGCGGGATGGCGGGTGTTGGAAGGAATGAGTGAGGAAGCCCCAGCTCAGGAGACGGAGAGCTCAGACGGCAGAGGCTGCCCTGAGGCCCAGATGGGCCGCTTGCGAGGAGCCTGGGAGGAGCGGTGCTGGGCGGACCGTCTGTCTGAGTCCGGGTTCATGACCCCCCCACCCAGCGGCGGGGTCTCCCCCAGGGGCCAGCCGCCTCCCTGGGAAGCAGGCGGGAGGCCTGTGGGGCGGAGCCCGGAGCCCGGGGTCTCCCTCTGCGGCTCCACAAGCTGCCCGCAGCCTTACTGAGCACCTGCTGTGTGCCTGGAGCAGCACTTACTGAGCACCTGCTGTGTGCCTGGAGCAGCACTTACTGAGCACCTGCTGTGTGCCTGGAGCAGCACTTACTGAGCACCTGCTGTGTGCCTGGAGCAGCACTTACTGAGCACCTGCTGTGTGCCCCTCGCCGGGCAGTGCTGGGAGGGCTCCAGGCTGCGTCCGAGGCCGCTGGGAGCCTGGGAGACATTTAACTTTGACAAATGGACCTTCACGGCTCATTAGCCTCCGTGCGGCCGGCGTCTCAAACTGGAGAGCCCGGGTGCGGCAGCCGGAGTCCTGAAGGCGATTCTGCATTCGGACCCACGCCGGCGCCCGCCGAGCTGCAGTGCCACCGGCCGCAGGCAGGTGCCAGGCTCCGCCGCCCCCACTGCTCCCACCGCCGCCCGGTCACACCCTCCCGGCCGCCCTGACCCGGCCTCGGTTTCCCCGCACCTGTGGCTGTGCCCAGGGGCGAAGCCGGCTGTGAGGGGGGAGGGGCTGCTGGCACCTCTCCCAGCCCCCAGCGGCCACTGGGCCCCGGGCAGCAGGTGCGCCCTCCTGGCCGAGCCTGGGCTCTCAGAGCACGCCCCCCCCCGCTGTGCGGGGCTGCGGGCCCGGCCGGGCTGCCGGGTGACCCTGCCCAGCCCCAGCACCGGCCTCCTGGGGGCGCAGCGAGAGGAACAAGAGCCCCCGCAGAGCCCGGGGCTGTGGACGGGGAGCTCAGCACATCAGCTCCCGGTGTGTGCGTCAGACGCGGAGCCGTACACACGGAGGCTCACGAAGCCCCCCTGGCACCCCCTCACCCCCAGCTCTGGACCTTCCTGGGGCTCAGCGGCGGAATCTGCTTCTTCCCTTGGAGGTTGTGCAAAGGGTCCTGACTCCCTTCCTCGAGGCTGTGGGTTAAGTTGAGGGCGAGAAAGTGAAAGGTGGTGGTCAGGCCTGAGTGAGGCCTGGCTGGGCCACGTGCGCCCCTGACGGACGTGTGCTTGCACGCAGCCTGTGTGCACATGTGTGTAGGCCTGCAGCTGCACGCGCAAGTATGTGGGCCAGCAGCCGTGTGTGCAAGCATGCACACACGTGCATATAAACAACTGTGGGTGCAAGCGTGCACACATGTGTGGACTGACAGCTGCATGTGAAAATGTGCATGTGTGGACTGGCAGCTGCATGTGCATGTGTGTGGATCAGCACTTGGGTGTGTAAGCCTGCACATGTGTGCATATAAACAACTGTATGTACAAGTGTGCACACGGGTGTGGACTGGCAGCTGCATGTGCACGTGTGTCGATCGGCAGTTGCATGTGTAAGCGTGCACACATGGGCATGGGCGCTGGACGTGGGGACACCAGCAGACCCGAGTACACACCGTGTGTGCATACTTGGTGGTGCTGCAGCCTGAGTGAACACAGACAGGTGTGACCCACTCACCCCCCTCGTCCCCATGGCAACGCCAAGTGCAGAGCAGGTGTCTGGAGGACTGCACTGGTGCTGATGGGCGGGCCACGTTACGGGCTCCTGGCGTGGCCGGCCAGTGGAGGGTGTGCAGGTCCCCCCGCCCCCGTAAGCAGCAGGAGGGGAGGCATTGGGTGGGGTCAGCCCGGGGGCCCCGGGAGCCGGTGTGGGCCGGCCGCCCCCCGGTCTGTGCTCTCCACCCGCTTCCTCAGGAGGGAAACTGAGGCTCCGGCAGCCTTCGCCAGGGTTCCCCGCCAGCCCTGGGCAGACGCAGGCCCCGCCCCCTCCCCCCCCTCCCCGTGGAGGGCCGAGGGTGCCCTCGCCGTCACCCCCTCTGCTTCCTGCACGGCGGCTTCCCTGCCCCCTCTGCCCTCTGCCTGGTCCCGGAGACCTTTGCTGTGGGCCAGGCAGGCCCAGCAGCTTCTCCCTCTGCTGGCCGCAGCCCGCCCGCGAAGTCAGCGCTCAGCTGGCAGGGTTCCCATGGCAACCGGGTGCCCTCACCAAGGGCCGGCGAGGAGGAGCTGGTGGGCGTGGCCGGGAGGGGATTCCTGGCTCCTCCATGGCCCACAGGCGTGTGCTGGACCTGGAGCGCCCCCCCCCCCACTGCCCCGAGACGGAACCACCTCCACCGAGGAGCCCCAACACCCGACACGCACTGCCCAGGTGTGGGGACCCCGCGGGAGTGAAAGCACCACCTTTCTGCCAGGTGGAGGCGGGGCCCCTCGCCCGCCCGCTGGTCCCCTGGGTCCCCCAGGGCTGCCTGGCGGGAGCGTGGGGGCAGCGGATGGACCGGCCCTCACGGTCGCCTTGCGGCCCAGGCTGTCGGAGTCCGTGTGTCCGCCGGCTGCGTGGGGAGGGCTGGCCACACGGTCCACAGCGACCAGCCTCTGCCCGGTTTGCCCGTGACTGGGCGCTCAGGCCGTGGCTGCTCCCTCCGCTGCCCTCAGGGACGGGCTTGTCCAGGGAAGCCTCCGGGGCTGACGGCGGGTGGTGGGCTCAGATCGTGGCTTAGCTGGTGAGCCTGACGGGCGTCACTCTCGTCTCTGAAACGAGGCGACCATCCCCCGAGCATCGGCCCCCACCCGCTGCCCCTCTGCGGCGTCTGCACCCTCGGGTGGCCCTGCCCGTGGGGTTCCCTCGCCGCCCACGGGGTCCGCGCGGGGAGAGCAGTGTCACTGCTGTCACACTGGCCGCCACCCCCTGGTGTCGCCCACCTTTTCGTTTGTCACTGTTTGCGTTCCTTTCCCTCATTCCCACGGCGGCCCTGCCTCTCCTCCTCTCCCGATCTGCTCGCCGCCTCGGCCCCGGGAGCCGCCTCCTGAGGCCGATCGGAATTGGATTCTGTTTCCACGGCGTGTTTAGGGCTAATATTTCACCGGCAGCGGGAGCTCCGCCTGGACTTGGCTGCGGCGGGAAGGAGTTAATTGCTGCTCAGGTTTCCGGGGGAGGGACCGCCTGGGCTTCTGCCCCCAGCCCCAGCCCGACACCCGACCCTCCCACCCGTCCCTCCGGCTTTGGGGGAGTGGGGGGGGGGGCGTGTGCAGCCCGCGGGGATGGTGGGGCCTAATGAGCACCGGCTGCCCAGGCGGAGCCTCTGCCGACCTCACACCCAGAGCCCAGGGGCGGCAGCAGCACAGCCGGCCGGCCCGGCGTCGGCCGTGTCCTCTCCGTCCGAAGCGGGTGCTCGGGCTCCCGTCCTGAGTGCCCTCACCGGGAGGAGCCTGTGCTGTGGGCGTAGCCCGGCTGAGAGCCAGGTCAGGCCGACCGGACAGATCCCACCTGTGACCTTGGGGAAGGGCCGTCCCAGCTGGAGCCTTAGTTTCTCCATCTGGTGACGGTGCCGGGCCCCACCGGGCGGCTCCGGGGAACCACACGGTGTTGGAAAGGGGTGCGGCTGTCCATCCGTCTGTCCGTCTGTCTGAGGGCTTTTCCTGGGGGGCCCTGGGTGGGGAGGGGAGGGGAGGGAGGGAGGGAGGGAGAACAATGGGATGGTGAGAAGGGCCCCGTGTGCCAGGAGTGGTCTGGGCCAGCAGTGAGGCCTGCGAATGCTGAGGAGTGGGGGGGGGGGGGCTTTGGCTGGGGACCCTCAAGTGAGAGGTTCTGAGGGGCCACATGCCGGGGGAGGGGGAAGCAGGGCCGGGCCTGAGGGTGGCAGGTAATGCGGGGTGCACCTGCAGGGCCCCAGAGCGCCAGCAACACCACCCCCCCTCCGTTTCACAGACGGGGTTCCCGGTTCCGTCAGGCCTGCCTAGCTCGTGGCGGGGGAGGGCGCCCCTCTCCCTGCTCCGGGCCTCCTGGCTGGGGGGCTGGGAGGAGGCGGGATGGGGGGGCAGGTGCAGCTGTGGGGAGAGGCTGCTGGCGTCAGCAGGCGCCCCCTCCCTCGGGCTAAACAGCCATCACACAAAATATGCAAATGGCATAATTACTGTTATCTGTTGTGCTGATATGAGTGTTTGAAATGCAAATGTCAAGTTTGGGCCTCATTTTCCACCCTCTCACCAGGCTGTCTGGGGGGGGGGGGGAGGAGGGCTTGGGGCGCGTCTCCCCCAGCCTGTGCCTCCCGAGGCTGGGCTTTGCTCCCCTGGCTTCCTCGTTGCCTGAGGGGCACTGGAGGGCGGGGTGCAGGGCTCACCCAGCCGCCCACGGGGCCTGAGGGGGCCTCACCGTCTGCCCACTGCCTCTTGCAGCCTCAGTTTACCCATCTGCATCCCGGGAGCCACGCTCCTGGGCTGATTAGCGCCTCGACAATCCCATCGATGGGTTTGGGCTCAGTTCTCACCTGTGGAACCCCAGGCGTGTTCCCACCTGCAGGTGGAGATGTGGACCCCAGGAGGGTCTTTGGGGGCCCAGGTGGACCCCAAATATCACTGCATTGCACTGCCAGGGTGGGGTGTTGTGGCCACTCCTGCCCAGGGGGCCTCTGAGGATTTCAGGGCTCCCAGGCCTGTGGGTTCAGACAAGCCGGGCTGTGACCCCCGAGAGGCAGTCACTGTCACGGCATTTTGACGGGGTAAACTGAGGCACAGCATTCCAGGGCTTATCAAGGCCACCCCGGGGGCATCGGCGGGGCTCCTGGAGTTCCACCAGCTTCACCCCATTCCAGAGGCATCGCGTGCGCCCCACTCCCCCAGGAGCCCAGCGCCAGCCCCACCCTCTGTGCCCCCCGCCCCGGGCTGGTTGGGGACAGAGCAGGTGGGAGTGGGCGCAGGGCACACAGGCCTGGCAGGGCCCTTGGACTGGAGTCTGTGCATCTGCAGGTGACGCCGTTGGGGGTGAGTGGGGAGGTGCACAGTGTGGGGGGGAGGACGCAGAGCCCACTGGCCATCAGGGAGGGACCACGGTGCCCCCAAGGGCGGCCTGGCTTTTGATCCCATGGGGGCCCCCCCTCCTGCCTTTGCTAGGAGTCGGAGAGGAGCTGGGCTGTTGGGCACCAGGACCCAGGAGAGCAGAGCAGGTGGCGCTGGGGCAGGGCTGGGGGAGGGCATTGGGGGGTCCCCAGTGTGGGCAAAGGCCTGGGGTAGGGAGGGGTGCAGCACCCCCGGAGCTGGGTCCCAGCCTGGAAGTTCTGAGTCCCCACATCCTCTCAATTTTTATTCCAGTTACCTTTTCCGGGAGGGCTCAGCCTCATTTGCATATTCAAATACAGACCATTATTATTTCAATTAGCTGTTAAGTAATTAGC
Organism: Pipistrellus kuhlii; assembly: GCF_014108245.1. NCBI lineage: Eukaryota > Metazoa > Chordata > Mammalia > Chiroptera > Vespertilionidae > Pipistrellus > Pipistrellus kuhlii. Next base: position 150,101 of record NW_023425584.1, read on the forward strand.
TGTAATTGATGAACATTCCCCCCACTTCCCCGTATTTTTTGGGTATTTACATCCGCTTCTAACCAACAATTTTAGGTAATTACATGCCACTCACTCATCTATTTGCGTGTGTGCCTTGCGTACACATACACACACTCTCACACACACACACACACACACACACACACTCACACACACACACACACTCATACACTCACACTCACACTCTTATACACACATTCACTTACACACACAACATACACACTCACACACACACTCTCACATACACTCACACTCACACACACACACACATTCACTTACACACACAACATACACACTCTCACACTCACACACACATTCACTCACACACACACACACTCACATATTCACACACATACTGTCACTCTCATACATATATACATACATTCACTTACGCTCTCATACACACATTCACACACTCACACACACACACACTCATACACACTCTCACACTCACACTCATACACACTCTCACACACACACACACACTCTCACACTCACACTCATACACACACTCACACACACTCACACACACACACACACACACTCACACTCACACACACTCACACACACACACACACTCACACACACACTCACACTCACACTCATACACACTCACACTCATACACACTCTCACACACTTCCTCACCAGGCAGGTTCCTCCTCCCTTTGGTGTCCCTCTCCCAGCCCAGGAGCCCAGGAGCCTGGGAGCAGGGTCTAGGGGGGCGCAGGCAGACCGAGCAGGGGACACAGGTCCTCCTGAGGGTCACCACTGACCTCCAGGGGCTCAAGGTGAACCGAGCGCCCCCCAAACCTCGTCCCAGATACACCCCTCCCTGCCTCTGGGCACCCCTCCCCGGCCGCAGTGGGTGGGTTCCGTGCCGCCGGTCACGCACAGACTGCGGCTCCGGCTCCGGCTCCCTCCGGCTCTGAGCCGGGAGGAGGGCTCCTCTCCGCGCCTCAGTTTCCCCGTGTGCCAGTGGGGGTGGGGCAGTGAGGAGGGAGGGTGAGGGAGGCGACAGACCGTCCTGGGCACAGACCGGTGCTCAGTGCTGGGGCTGGGCCGCGAGCGGCTGCGGAGCCAGGACTGGGAGCCTGGGCGAGGCCTGAGCCGAGCAGAGACGGGGGCGGCGGGAGGTGGAGAGAGCCCTCAGGGAGGGGTTCTGGCTGAGGGGTACGGGTGCCCGGTGCCGAGGCTGCAGGCCGCCCGCTCACTCCCCGTCCCTCTGCAGGACCGGCCACGGGACCTCCGGCCACTGCGCGGCCTCGGCTCATCCTCCTTCCTGTGCGGGAAGGAGAGCCACCCTGACCCGGGGGAGAGGAAGCCCCGCCTGCCCCTGAGGCCCGGCCCAGGTAAGCGTCCTGCTCAGCGGCTCCGCACAGGCCCGCCTGCCGGGTCCTGGGACAGGCCTGGGGCAGCTCCCGTCTGCGGAGCAGAGGCCCTCGGAGATGGGCTCCCGGTCAGAGGGGAGGACCCTGCCTTGGGGTGGCGGGGAGCTGGAGGGTCTGAGGAGGGGGCGGCCTGCTCCGCCTGTCCAGCGTCCTCCCAGGAGGTGCTGTTGGTGAGGGACAGGGTGTGGGGAGCCTGGGTTTGAGGCTGGGTTTTCGCAGTCGATGGCTCGCCCGCCGTCTCCGCCTGCGAAGGGTCCCGTGGCCTGGGTTCATGTACAGTGACCCCGCCTGGAGGTTGGAGGGGACACCCCCTCAGGACCCACCTTTCTCTGCTGGGTCGGCTGCTCCCCGAATGTCTCCGTGGCTGAGTGACACTCGGAGGTGGCTGGGGGGGGGCCTGAGCGGGAGGGAGGGTGCCGTGGGCAGAGGGCAGAGGGCAGAGGGCAGAGGGCAGAGGGCAGAGGGCAGAGGCAGCCAAGCCAAGGACCGGCTCGAGCTGGGCAGTGGGCACCAGCGGGCAGAGGTGGGCGGGCCGGGCGGCCAGGCCATGGTCACTCCTTCGCTGTTCCACCCAGCGCTGCGGGGGGGGGGCAGGCCCTGCTCGGCGATGCTGGAGACCCGTCTAGGGTGCTCCAGGTCTGGAGGGGGCGGGGAGTGAGGACCTCCCGCTGACATCCTCAGGAAGCGGGCTGGGTCCTGGCCCGTCACGGCCACCCTTCCCCTCCGGCCTCAGTGCCCTGTCTGAAGCCCGGGCGGGTCCCTGAGGCGGCCGGGGAGGGCCGTGTGGCGGGCGGGCATCGCTCTGGCCGCGCTCCGGCTCCCGGAGCCGCACGGGGCCGTGGCCGCAGGGGGACGGGCCAGGCCCGGGGCCGCGTGGAGACGGACAGGGCCGCCGGGGGGCTCGGGTGCTGACACAGGCCCTTGTCACTCCGGTGACGCCCGGTGCCCTCCCCCCGTGTGCCCGGGACCCCCTCTCCGCACCTGACCCCCAGCTCCCGGCTTTCACCTGTGAAGTGGGGGTGACTCGCCCCAGGCGGGCGCTCGGTGGGGTGGGGGTGGGGGTGGATTCCGGGCATACAGTAGGCGCTCAGCATACAGGGTGCCCCTCCTAAGCCTGACGCAGGCGCCCCGCAGACACCCCCTCAGCTTCCTCCCCTTCCCCTGAGGTCCCGCCTCCCCAGCCCAGGATCCTGCACCTGCAGGCCGCAGCCCTGAGCCCTGAAGCGCCCCCCCCCCCCGCCCGCCTCCCAGGAGCCGGCACCTCCCCTCCCTCCCCCAGGCCGCAGCCCTGAGCCCTGACGCGCCCCCCCCCCGCCCTCCTCCCAGGAGCCGGCACCTCCCCTCCCTCCCCCAGCCACACTGCCTGCTCCCTCCCCTCCTCGCCGGGCGGCAGACACGAGAGCCCGGGGACTGTGGGTGGTGCCTCCGCGCCCACCTGGGAGGGCAGGTGGCGGGGCAGATGGAGGCTCCCTGTCTCCTGTCTTCTCAGGAGCGAGGCTGGCGCTCCCTTCCGAGACCCGTTCAGCACCTTGAACTGTCTCCTTCCTTCCTGCCTCTCCCCTCCTCTCATTCTCTCACCCCCTTCTCCCCCCCCCCCCCCCCCCCCGCTCCTCCTCCCCCCGTTCCCGGTCCTGGGACCTTGTCCCGAGAACGTGCTCTTTAAAAAAATACACTTTTATTTTATTTTATTTTTTTACGATTTCAGAGAAGAAGAGAGAGGGGAAGAGAGAAACATCGATGCTGAGAGAATCACGGGCCGGCTGCCTCCTGCACGCCCCCCACGGGGGAGGAGCGTGCAATCCGGGCCTGTGCCCCGACCGGGAATCGAACCCTGACCTCCCGGTGCAGAGGTCGAGGCTGGGCCCTGGACGCTGCCTCACTGAGTGTGACCGGGTCCGAGGAGCCTGCCCGCGGTCTGTGACCCCGGGTGACCTGAGGCAGGCTCGGGCCTGGCCGGCGCTGCCTTCAGCACCAGGGACCGAGCCGCCGGGCCCGCCGCGGGCACCCCCACGTGGGCACCCCCACGTGGGCACCCCCACCGCGGGCACCCCCACCGCGGGCACCCCCACCGCGGGCACCCCCACGTGGGCACCCCCACCGCGGGCACCCCCACGTGGGCACCCCCACCGCGGGCACCCCCACGCGGGCACCCCCACGCGGGCACCCCACGCGGGCACCCCCACCGCGGGCACCCCCACGCGGGCACCCACCGCGGGCACCCCCACGTGGGCACCCCCACCGCGGGCACCCCCACGTGGGCACCCCCACCGCGGGCACCCCCATGTGGGCACCCCCCGCGGGCACCCCCACCGCGGGCACCCCCACGTGGGCACCCCCACCGCGGGTACCCCACCACGGCACCGAGGCTGGAGCTGTGGAGCTGAGCCCGGCCCCTCCTCCTGCCTCGGTTCCTTCTCTGGTCTGGGGGACGCTTCCCCGCGGAGCCGCGTGAGGGGCCGGGGACCTGCCCACGCTGGGGCAGCCGTCGCCCGGTCCCGACCCCCGCAGGCGCCCGGCTCGGAGCAGAGGTCTGCCCCCCTGGGGACAGCGGTGGCTGGAGCGGGAGCCCTGTCCGCAGAGCCGCTGGCGGCTGCCAAGCCAACAGCTGAGCTAATTAGGAAAAGGTCACGCCGCGCCCCGAGGCCGGCTTTTGAAGTCGGGCCTCTCCGGGCGGACTGGCAGGAGCCGGCCTTTGAGTTAGCGGCTGGGTTACCAGGCGAGCTCCCGGCTCTGCCGCAGCGCCCGCCTCCCGCCGCCTGGCCCATGGAGGACGCCCACTCCCGGCCCCGTGCCCGGCCGGCCGCCCCCCCCCGCCCCCCGGGCTGACGGACAGCCCCCAGCAGGCGTGGGTGCGGGCAGCCCTCCCTGACCTGCCGGTCGCTCCCCTCGCCCAGGGCGCAGGCAGCTGACGTGGGGCTGGGCCCCCCTTCCCTCTGCGCTCTTTCCACTTTCCTCTAAATTCACTTTTAAAAAACCTAAACGTATTTATTTAAGAGGGAAGTTTTATGGCACGCTACAAATGGAAAACCAGCCTCCCTCGCCATAAATAGAACTCATAATCATAAAAATAACCTCGCTGGAAAGAAAACAATGTTATTAAACTCCGGTTGGCGGCGGGGCCCTGGGAGGGCGGGCCGGGGCCTGCTCCGGCTTTATTAAAAACGGGGGCGGCGCGGGGACGGGGCGCGGGCAGGCCGGCCAGCGGGCGGACTTCCTCCCCGGTGGACCGGCAGCTCGGAAAGCAATTATGCGGAGAGCACTTTCTAACAAAATTACTCAGCGTTTATTGTGCTGTGTCAGCCAGGGACCCATTTGGCCACACGCGGCAGAGACCTGTCCACCGGGCGCGGAACCCCACGGGGACTCGCTCTTCTCGGCAGAGAGGGCGCGGGGGCGGGGAGGGCGGCGAGGCCACGCCTGCCCGCTGTCAGGGGGGGACGTGGCCCCGAGCCCGGCCCGTGCCCGCTGTGCCCACGACGGCCCCGTGGCCGGTTGCCCCGGCACCGACTGCCATCCGGACCCTGCTCCTGCGCTGTCCGAGGCCACGTGCCGGGTTTGGGAGCCGGGTCTGGGCCTGGCTAGGCCGGCTCCGGCTGCCACAGAGGGCCCAGCTCCCGGGCGGCCCCTCCTCCGAGCCACGTCCCGACCTCTGACCCAGGCGCCCCCACCGGCTGGCGTCCAGGTTCACGTGCCAGGTGCGTCCTGGGAGCTGCCCTGGTGGGGAGCACCTCTCCCTCCCCACCGCCCCTGGGGCCCGGGCCTGAGCCTCCGGAGGGAGCCCTTTCCTGAGCGAGGACTTCGCTGCAGCACGGACACGGCGTCCGGCGGCCAGAGCCGCAGCTCTCAGGCGCTCAGCCCGGGGCGGCCGCGGGTTCCCAGGAGGAGCAGGGCGGGCGCTCGGTGCAGCCGGGCCGCTGTTAGCAGGTGGCAGCTCCGTCTGCAGGCGAAACGCGCTCACCTGCTCCCGGTGGCGGTGGTGGTGGGGGCGGGGACCGGCGGCGGCAGAGGCTGAGGTCCCGGGTGTGTGTGTGTGTGTGTGTGTGTGGAGGCCCTTCTCTGGTTCTGCTGTGACTCAGGGACAACACCCTCGCTCGCTGGGCCCAGGGGGCAGCGGCGGAGTCGGGAGGCTCTCCTAGGCCTCAGGCACCTCGGCGAGTGCTGCCCTGTCCACCACGGTGCCTGGCGCCCGCTGGGTGCCTTACCGCCTGTGGACGGGATGCGAGGGCTGAGGAGCCAGAGCCGGCGCCACGGAGGCGGGTCCAGCCTCTGCCCAAGCCTCTGGCAGGCCCCAGGCTACGTGCACCGGCCCGAGCCCCTCTGCCAGCCCCTCCTCAGTGTGAGGTCGGGAGGCTCCGGTGGGAGGGGCCCTCGGAGGGCAGGACGCCCGTGGTGGCTCCGTCTGCTGGACTGTGCTGCCGGGAGAGGACACCCCCCTCCTGGCCCCCGAGATCCGAGGCCTCCGTTTGCGCCGGGGCCTGTGCTCAGGGGCCGTGGCGGCACCCAGGGGCAGCCCTGCTGCTTCCCAGCCTCTGCCCCCCACCCCCCGGGGCTCCGCTGCCCGGTCCTCTGGCAGAGGTCACAGCGGGATTGGAGGACACGCCCTCCAAACAGACCCGGACGCGGTCCAGCCTGACGGGCCCAGAGCGGCGTTTACACGCTGGAGGGCGGTTCTGCCCAGCCCCTCCCGCACGCCCTGGGCCTCCGGCACACGGCCGACCCTTTTCAAAACATTTAAAAATTTACTATAAAATATCCAGGGAGTCTCAATACTTAAGGAATCTCTGATAAATATTTCACCGATTGTAAAATATTAACCCCAGCCGAGGTGTGCGGAGAATCCCACAAATACCTGAGAGCTGCCCCTTCACCAGAACCTGAGCCCCCAGCCCCGCCTCCCCGGGCCTGTCCTCCACAGGGTCTCCGAGCCCCGGCCACAGGGCTCCCCCTCGGCTCACCCCACGGCGCAGCCCGCCTGCCTCCTGCCCCACAGGGCACCCTGCGGCGTGGTCTCTCCCTCTAGCCTCGTCTCTGCGGCCAATCACGCGCTCACGGCGTCCGCCCAAAGCCTGGCCAACTCTTCAACCGGCGACAGCTGCAGGAGGGGGCCTGACCCCGTCACCGCGGCTGGGAGGGTGGGACGCAGGGAGAGCCGTGTCTGCGTGTCCCAGGAGATCCCCGTGTCAGCCCCCCTCCCTCCAGGCCAGGCTGGCAGGGCCCCTGTGGGGCCTCCGGGGTCCGGGTGCAGAAGGACTTCTCTGCCTCGTGTCCAGGCGCCCTCCCTCCACAGCTGGGAGACCCAGGCCAGACCGCAGACAGGACTGCCTGCTGCCAGGGTGGGGGCGGCCCCGCGGGCGGGTGACGTGTTCCTGGAGAGGGTGGCTCGTGGTCCCCGCCCGCCGCCCGCCGCCCGCCCCACATCCCGCGTCCGGCCAGCGCCGCCACCGCCGTGCGATGTCTCCTCCAGCGACGGGCGCTTCGGTTTTTAATTTAAGAAGCCGCCCAGCGGAAGCATAACCGACATCAGCCTCGTCCTAATTAACTCCTCGGCCGGAGCTGCCGGGAGGAGGGGGGAGGCCGGCAGCACCCGGGAGCCTCCCCCTGTCCCCCCGGACACACGGCTCGGGCCCCGGCCCTGGGCCCCGGAGGTCCAGGGCCGCGGCTGACCGGGTGGGGGTGGACGGAGACGCCGAGGCCCTTGGGTTCGGAACATCCTGGCTTTCTCCTGTGCTGGCCCCGCCCCCTCTCCTGCCTCCGTGTCCATCTGAGGGTCACAGGTCACCCTGTGCGGCCACGTCGGCTGCCCACGCGCTGCTCCTCCGGCCTGGAGGCAGGGAGGCCCAGCCGCCCCTCAGCGACCCCCCGCGCCTGGGGCGAGGGCCATGGTGCAGGCGCCGGGCCCGCCCGGCCGGACCCCGGACCCTGGGCCCCGTGCCCGTGCCCCGTGCGAGGACCCTGCTGAGCCAGCGGGCGGACGGCCGCCTGGGACCCGGGCCAGCCTCCCTGGATGGATGGGCGGCCGGGAGGAGCTGGGAGGCCTGGTGGGTGAGGAGCTGGGAGGCCCGGGACGTCCAGACAGCTCGCCCATCCACAGCGTCGGCCCCGGGCGGCGCCCCCTCCCGCCCATGAGGACCAGCGACAGGAAGTGAGTGTGCGGGCGAGGCAGCCGGGGACCCGCCGGGAGCCGGGGCCTCCAGCACTGGGCGTGCTGTCTTCGAGTCCCGGGGGCTCCCGTGGTGGAGCGATGACACACGTGTGCAGTGTGGGAGCAGGAGAGCGCTCAGCTGCCCTGGGAGTGGGGGCGGGAGGCCCCTTCGCCGCCTCCTGATAAGGGCTCTTTAGGCTGTAATCCTCCTCAGGTTGACTTTGGGTTATTTTGAGCAAGAGATTAGAGGTGATTAGGATCCGCGTGCTGAGGCCACACTTCCAGGCCTGCGTCTCCCCCACACACACCGCCTCCCGGAGGCTGGAGCAGGAGCAGGAGCCAGCCTCTCATCAGCCTGGCCAGCCCCCTCCACACCAGCCCCCCCCAGCCCCTCACAAACCAGCCCCCCACCAGCCCCCCCCAGCCCCTCACAAACCAGCCCCCCCCAGCCCCCCCCAGCCCCTCACATCAGCCCCCCCCGCCCTCCCCCAGCCCCCCAGCTGAGGCCTCAGGAGCCCGGGGGGCATACAGCCCAGTATCGCCAGGCTGTCCGCTCGGGGTGGCACGTGCTGGGGGTGACTGCATTGTGGGATGAGGCCTGAGCCCCCCAGAGGACGTAGCCAGGCCATGGGGGACCTGGCTGCCCGGAGGGGCCGTCCTGGTGAGGGTCACACGGCCACGGGGGCTCCCAGGGGGCTCCCCAGCCCCCCTTCTCTTTACGTCTGATCCTTCTTCACGTTTCCCCTCCCACGTTCCTCGGGTCACCCGTGCGGCCACCGCAGACTCGCCATCAGGGACGCGCTCAGCTGGCCGCCACCTGGCCCAGGCCCGAGGCTGGCAACCACCCACGTTAACAAGACTACCGACTCCTCTGTCCGGAGGCAGCGCGGGCGGCCCCACAGCGGTCCCCGGGCCACGTCCCCACATCCCCCCCGCTGCCTGCAGCCCCGCCCTGTCCACAGTCCTGTCCCTGCACACGGCTGGGGAGGGGAGGGCAGAGGTGAGGCCCGGGCTCAGAGGGGAGGGCGGGGGCGGGGACCAGAGTCCGGCTGTCCCTGCGCCGTCCTGGGTGGCTGTCCGGCGGCCGCAGTGCCCTGGCCAGGCCTCAGGGGCAGGAGCCCAGCCTGGGCGGGTGGAATGGAGCAGCCTGTTCTCAGCCAGCATCAGACTGGGCGGCTCAGCCGGCTGGACACTGGGCCCCTGGGCGAGGGCTGCTGGCGGCTCCTGACCTCTCTCCTCATCCCGTTCTCACTGCAGGGCCCGCTGGACGCCCAGGCCAATGGGGATGGAGGCCACGGTGGCCACGGGACACGGCCGGCGGACGACGCGAGGTGCCCGGCCGTGAGGGGCGCGTGACCATGTGGCCCAGGGCAGGACGCGCCTGAGTGCGGGCCCTCTCCTCCCCGCCCTCCTCCCAGGCAGCTTCCCGGCCCCACCCCGTCCCCCTGGGCAGGCGGGGCGGCCCCCCCAGCCATCCCCATGGCCCGGTGCCCGGGGGCTGCGCTGTGGGCGTGGGCGTGCCTGGCGGCCGCCACCCTGCTGCACGCGGGCGGCCTGGCGCACGCCGACTGCTGGCTGATCGAGGGCGACAAGGGCTTCGTGTGGCTGGCCATCTGCAGCCAGAACCAGCCGCCCTACGAGGCCATCCCGCAGCACATCAACAGCACTGTGGTGGACCTGCGGCTGAACGAGAACCGCATCCACGGCCTGCCGCAGGCCGCGCTCAGCCGCTTCGGCAACCTCACGTACCTCAACCTCACCAAGAACGAGATCGCCTACATCGAGGACGGCGCCTTCTCCGGGCAGCTCAACCTGCAGGTGCTGCAGCTCGGCTACAACCGGCTGCGCAACCTCACGGAGGGGGCGCTGCGCGGGCTGGGCCGGCTCGAGTACCTGTACCTGCAGGCCAACCGCATCGAGGTGGTCACGCCCGGCGCCTTCGGCGGCTGCCCCAACGTGCTCAACATCGACCTGTCCATGAACCGCATCCAGCGGCTGCACGGCGCCACCTTCGCCGGCCTGGCCCGCCTCTCCGCCTGCGAGCTCTACAGCAACCCCTTCTTCTGCTCCTGCGAGCTGCTGGGCTTCCTGCGCTGGCTGGCCGCCTTCGCCAACGCCACGCAGACCCACGACCGCGTGCAGTGCGAGGCCCCGCCCCCCTACGCCGGCTACTTCCTGCTGGGCCGCGGCCACGGCCAGCGCGGCATCCTCGGCACGCTGCAGGCCGTGTGCACGGACGGTGCCTACGGGGCCGAGGACCCCCCGGCGCCCGAGCCCCGCCCGGCGCCCGGCCTCGGCCCGCCCCCGCCCCCGCCCCCGCCGCCGGAGCCCAGCGAGGCGCCCTGCGCTGCCGAGGACTGCTTCTCGGGCGACGGCACCACGCCGCTGGCCGCCCTGCCCACGCTGCCCCCCCGGGCCGAGGCGCGGCCGCTCCTCCGCGTCAAGCAGCTGACCGGGGACTCGGCCACGCTCATGGTGCAGCTGCCCAGCCCCTTCACGCGCGTGTACACGCTGGAGCACTTCCACCTCGGCCGGCCGTCCACCGTGTACCGGCTGACCCGGCCGCTGCAGGAGGTGCGGCTGCCCGGCCTGGCCGTGCTCACCAACTACACCTACTGCGTGGTGTCCGCCAGCTCGGGGCAGCTGCACAACCACACCTGCCTCACGCTCTGCCTGCCGCCGCCGCCCAGCCCGCCCAGCCCCGGGCCCCGCCCCGCCACGGCCACGCACTACATCATGACGGTGCTGGGCTGCCTGTTCGGCATGGTGCTGGTGCTGGGCGCCGTCTACTACGGCCTGCGCCGGCGCCGCCGCGGGGAGAAGCACCGGGCGGCGGCCGCGGCCGGCGGCCTCACGAAGACCATCCTGGAGCTCCGGTACGGGCCGGAGGCGGAGGTGCCCGGCCTGGCCCCGCTGTCCCAGGGCCCGCTGCTGGGCCCCGAGCCCCCGGCCCGCCTCCCGTTCGTGCCCGCGGCCGCCGGCGAGGCGGAGCCGTACAAGCCGGCGGAGAGCGAGACGCCCAAGGCCAGCAAGGGCAGCTACCTGGAGGTGCGCACCGGGGAGCCACCGCGGCAGGGCTCGGCCACCGAGATCTCCACCATCACCAAGGAGGTGGACAAGGTCAACCAGATCATCAACAACTGCATCGACGCCCTCAAGGCCGAGGCCGCGGCCGAGCCCCAGCTGGTGCTGCTGGCCGAGCCGCTGGCCGGCAAGCACGGCTTCCTGTCGCCCGCGTACCAGGACCCCTTCGGCCACGGCCCGCAGCGCCACCACGGCGCCGAGGGCGCCCCCCGCACCAGCACCTCCTCCAGCAGCTCCTCCCGCAGCCCCAGGGCCTTCGGCGCGGAGGCGGCCGGCGCGCACAAGGCCGCGGCCTCCGAGGCCAAGTACATCGAGAAAAGCTCGCCGGCCGCCGACGCCATCCTCACCGTGACGCCCGAGGCCGCCGTGCTGCGGGCTGAGGCCGAGAAGGGCCGCCCGTACAGCGAGCACCGGCACTCCTACCCCGGCCCCCGCCCCGCGGAGCCGCCCTCGCCGCCGGCCCCCCTGCCCCCCGAGGGCCCGAGCGGCCGCAAGGCGTCCATCCTGGAGCCGCTGACCCGGGCGCGGCCCCGCGACCCCGCCTACTCGCAGCTGTCGCCGCGGCAGTGCCGCCCCCTGCGCCCCGCCAGCCCCCGGCCCGCGGCCGCCTGCCGCGCCGCCCACAGCGTCTGGGAGCGCCTCCGCCTGAGCCGCCGGCCGCGCAGGGACCGCGAGGAGTGCGTGGCGGCCGGGCACGCGCTGCGCAGGAAGGTGCAGTTCGCCCAGGACGAGGACCTGCACGACATCCTGGACTACTGGAAGGGCGTGTCCGCCCAGCACAAGTCCTGAGCGGGCCGAGGGCGGGCCCAGCCGCTCCACCCGGACTCTCGCGTGCCGCGCACACGCACACTCGAGCATACAACCATACATGTGAGCACACGCGCACACACTCATACACACCCACAGTCACACACACATTCACACACAGGCACAATCGTTCACATACACAATCACGCACACACACACATGCACAATCAGACACACATTCACACATGCATAACTACACACAGGCACAATCATACACATACACAATCACACACTCACAGGATAGCAGGTAAAGCTGGGGCCCTACAGAGAAAGCAGGGAGGGGTGGACTTGCCCTGGACACTCACGGGGGGAGGGTCTGTCCACACACATGCACATGTGTGCACACACTGGCAACATGCACACTCACTGCAGTTCACACACTTAACATACATGTACTTGCACACGTGTACACACAGAACACACACACACAAGGGACTTCGGAAAACTGTGTCTTAGGGATGGGGGGTGGGGTGGGGCCTTCTTTTTCAGTATATTTCCTCTTTTGATTCTTTCCTGACTTCTCTCTCTCTCTTTCCTGATTTCTTTTTAAATAATAAAAGTAAAGTCCTCTTAAAGTCAGAACAGACGTGGGAGCCTGGCCCGGCCCGCGCATGCTCTGTCCGTGGTCGGGCTCTGTCCGCTCGTCTGGTGCCACCCGTGGACGCCAAGGCGGAGGGAAGTGCTGCGGCCGAGTGCCCTGGAGCTGGACCCGGGCCGGGAAGGGGCGCCTGTGGACATGGGGGAGGGCAGGCAGGCAGGGTCCCAGCATCCCTCTGGCTGTCCGATGTACAGTGAAATACTTCTATATTTGCAATGTTGCTGTAAATGGAGAAAAGAAAGGCTATGTCTACTAAAAAATCCTGCAAAGAAAGACTGAACGCTGTTTGTGTGGGTTTTATTGTGAGTTCTTCTGTGTCTGGTTGACGGTGGTTTTACTGGTGTGACCCCTGGGTGCATGGGAGCCTGTGGGACAGGTGGGCAGGAGGGGGCAGGTGGGCAGGAGGACTGCGGGGGGGGGGGCGGTGAGCAGGGGGAGTGAGGGGACACCGGTGAGTGGGGAGACCGGTGGGCAGGGGGGACAGGTGGGCGGGGAGACCGGTGGGCGGGGGGAGGGGGTCCGGTGGGGCAGGAGGGGGCAGGTGGGTGTGGGGACTGGTGAGCAGAGGATGTGGGGGAGACACCGGTGGGTGGGGAGACTGGTGGGCAGGGGGGACAGGTGGGCAGGGGGGGACAGGTGGGCGGGGAGACTGGTGGACAGGGAGAGGTCAATGGGGGGAAAAGGAGACGTATGAAATACTTTAAACAATAAAGAATTTAAAAAAATAAAAAGAACCAAGAAAAATCTCAAAAAGATCCCCCAATTTTATACCCAGAGGAACTAAGAAAAAGGAGCGAATGAGACCCACGTTAATGGAAGGAAAGGGCACATGTCAGAGTAGAAATAATGAAATAGAGACTCAAAGACTAAAGACCAATGAGACTAAAGCCTGGTTTTTAAAAAATACACGTTTTTAAATTGATTTCAGAGAGGAGGGGAGAGGGATAGAACCATCAGTGAAGAGAGAGAGTCACTGATTGGCTGCCTCTTGCACGCCCCACACTGGGGATCGAACTGGAAACCCAGGCCTGTGCCCGGGATTGAACCCTGACCTCCTGGTTCATAGGTTGACACTAAGCCATGGAGCCACACTGACCAGGCAGGAGCAGCTTTTAAGAAAAGGTACAATTAGTAACATGTTAGCTAGACTCTCCTAGGAAAAAAGAGGATGCAAATAAAAGATCAGGACTGAAAGCCATGTTGCAGCTGACACCACAGAAACACGAGGGTTAAGAGTTGGCTCTGAACATTTCCTATCGACAAACTGAGCCCCAACCACCCGGGGCACCCCTCCCCGCCCACAAGCTCCCACTGAGGGGACCCCCCCCACAGACACCCCTCCCTGCCCTGCCCACATCCCTGAGAGGAAACATGGTGCTGTCTTTAGTGTCATTTTTGTCTTAAACATTGTGAACTCTGGGTCTGCCTGGGTCTCCTGTGGGTAGGACTGAGTGGACACTCAGCACACGACCGAGCAGCCCACCTGTCCACGGAGTCTACACCCCACCCCCCTCCCTGACATCCACCACCAACCGTCCCCCCAAACCCGCCGTCTCCCTAAACCCGCCATAACCCCGCGATCCCCACTTCCCCGGCATATACCCTGCTCTGGAGCCAAACGCCCCCCCCTCACAGACACCCTCCTCCTCACGGACACCCTCCCCCTCACGGACACCCTCCCCCTCACGGACAGGCTCCCCCTCACGGAGCGCTCCCCCTCACGGACGCCCTCCCCCTCACGGACACGCTCCCCCTCACGGACACGCTCCCCCTCACGGACACGCTCCCCCTCACGGACAGGCTCCCCCTCACGGAGCGCTCCCCCTCACGGACGCCCTCCCCCTCACGGACGCCCTCCCCCTCACAGACACCCTCCCCCTCACGGACAGGCTCCCCCTCACAGACACCCTCCCCCTCACGGACAGGCTCCCCCTCACAGACACCCTCCCCCTCACGGACAGGCTCCCCCTCACGGACACCCTCCCCCTCACGGACACCCTCCCCCTCACGGACACCCTCCCCCTCACAGACACCCTCCTCCTCACGGACACGCTCCCCCTCACGGACACCCTCCCCCTCACGGACGCCCTCCCCCTCACGGACGCCCTCCCCCTCACGGGACACCCTCCCCCTCACAGACACCCCTCTCCCCTCACGAACACCCTCCCCCTCACGGACGCCCTCCCCCTCACGGACGCCCTCCCCCTCACGGACACCCTCCCCCTCACGAACAGGCTCCCCCTCACGGACGCCCTCCTCCTCACGGACACGCTCCCCCTCACGGACACCCTCCTCCTCACAGACACCCTCCCCCTCACGGACGCCCTCCCCCTCACGGATGCCCTCCCCCTCACGGATGCCCTCCCCCTCACGGACGCCCTCCCCTCACCCTCACGGCCTCACGCGCCTCCCCCTCACGCGCACGGACGCCCTCCCCTCCCCCTCACGGACGCCCTCCCCTCACGGACACGCTCCCCCTCATGGACGCCCTCCCCTCACCCTCACGGACGTGCTCCCCCTCACGGACACCCTCCCCCTCACGGACGCCCTCCCCCTCACGGACAGGCTCCCCCTCACGGACACGCCCTCCCCCTCACGGACGCGCCCTCCCCCTCACGGACGCCCTCCCCCTCACGGACGCGCCCTCCCCCTCACGGACACCCTCCCCCTCACGGACACGCCCTCCCCCTCACGGACGCCCTCCCCTCACGGACGCCCTCCCCTCACGGACGCGCTCCCCCTCACGGACGCGCCCTCCCCTCACGGACGCCCTCCCCCTCACGGACGCCCTCCCCCTCACGGACGCCCTCCCCCTCACGGACACCCTCCCCCTCACGGACGCGCTCCCCCTCACGGACGCCCTCCCCCTCACGGACGCCCTCCCCTCACGGACACGCTCCCCCTCACGAACACCCTCCCCCTCACGGACACCCTCCCCCTCACGGACACCCTCCCCCTCACGGACGCCCTCCCCTCACCCTCACGGACGCGCTCCCCGTCACGGACGCCCTCCCCTCACCCTCACGGACGCCCTCCCCTCACGGACAGGCTCCCCCTCACGGACACCCTCCCCCTCACGGACGCCCTCCCCCTCACGGACGCGCTCCCCCTCACGGACGCCCTCCCCCTCACGGACACGCTCCCCCTCACGAACACCCTCCCCCTCACGGACACCCTCCCCCTCACGGACGCCCTCCCCCTCACGGACACCCTCCCCCTCACGGACGCCCTTCCCCTCACGGACGCGCTCCCCCTCACGGACAGGCTCCCCCTCACGGACACGTTCCCCCTCACGGACGCCCTTCCCCTCACGGACGCCCTCCCCCTCACGGACAGGCTCCCCCTCACGGACGCCCTCCCCCTCACGGACGCCCTCCCCCTCACGGACAGGCTCCCCCTCACGGACACGTTCCCCCTCACGGATGCCCTCCCCCTCACGGACACACTCCGCCCTCGGAGCATCGGTTTACACAGACCTCGCTGCCTAAATGGCTGTGTGGCTTCTGTTTGGATTCAAACCAAAACTTGAAAATAAGAGCCAATTAACCCTAGAGCTGGCAGCGGGAAGGGAGATATAAAAAGAGCAGAAACAAGTGAAATTGAAAAGAACAGAAAAAAAAGCAATAACAACACTGGTTCTTTGAAAAGGTCAATGACGTCCACGAACCTTCCTGTTAAAGGGGAGGAGCCAGGAGCCCAGAGCCCTGCCTCACAGGGAACCATCCTGACTCAGGCGCCAGGCGCAGCCACGGACGGGGCTCAGCCACGGACCCCAGGCTCAGCCATGGACCTGGCTCAGCCACGGCCCCAGCTCCGCAATCAACACCAGGCTCCGCCTTGGACCCTGGCTCAGCCTTTGAAGAGCGGTGTCCCCGGTGACTTAGCATTTCCCCGGATCATGGGGGAGGTGGGAGTGACCACTGCGTGACACCGTGTCCCCTCACCCTGGGGCAGTGACGTCCTCCGAGTCTGAGCCACAGTGGCGGCGGCGGTGTCCACGTGGAGGTGCTCCGGGCCTGGCCCTGGTCCCGGCAGCCAGTCTCTGCGGCCTCTGCTCCCGGCGGCTGTGAGCACGAGGGCGCGCTGCTCCCCGCAGCGTCTGATGGCCGCTCCTGCTCCTCCGGACCCGAGGCTGGTGCCCCCAAATACGTACCACGCGCTCCACCAACCAGTCCCAGACCCTGTGACCCTCCTGCCACCCTCAGTGACCTGTGACCCTCCCGTGTCCTCAGTGACCTTCCTGTGGAGGCTGCAGTCCCACAGACAGCAGAGAGGGGGTGCACTCCGATGGCCACTAATGCTCAGTGACACCACAGTCGCTGTCTGAGAATCCTGTCTGCAGCCAGGACCCCCTCTGTGCTGAGGGGACAGGCGCCCTCCGTGGCAGCCTGGTGCCCGGGGGCTTGGTCACAGGGATGACCAGGGCCTCGTGGCTACTGGGCCACGGGCTTTCTGACCCCGGAGTGGTGTGGTCTGCAGGCGGCCTGAATGTTGGGCCCACATGGGGTGGAGTCGCCCTGGTCCCTGCGGGCAGGCGACCCTTCTTCCTGCTCTGGGCCAGCTTCTACCTTTTTCTGTGTTGGCTCCTGCCCGGGTCCCGGCCCTGACCCTGACTTGCCCAGAACACAGGGACGCGTGCCACCTGTGGGACGCATGCAGCCGGGTAGCACCGGCACCCACGGCTCTTGGCTCATTCCTCGTGGCTGCTCCCCACGGTGCCGCCTCCCCTGGCCAGCGTGGGCCGTGCCCCGGGCTCCGCCAGGCCCGGCTCTCCTCTCACCTGATGCGGGGCTAACTTGGCACCACCGGCGGCGAGCGGGGAACGTGGGCGCCTCTGTGCTGTTGGCATAACTCCTGACCCCGGACCTCATGCTGCCACGGAGACGGCAGGTGGCGGGGAGAAGGTGCGGCTCCACCCAGCGTCCAGCGTCCAGCGCCCGAGTGGAGGTGAAGGCCCCGCCCCCGGCTCAGGGACGTGCCCAGGGAAGGCCCGTGTCACTGGCCGCCGCCTGGCGATTGGCCCCCACCCCCACCCGCGCAGAAGGGGTTAAGATGCGCCACCATGCAAATTAGATGCAATTAATCCTTTTCATCAGTTGCAAATATACCTTCTGAACCCTATTAAAACATGAATATGCAAATACAGACCTTTTTAAATTCTCATTTTCAAGGACTTGGCATTGGGGTTTGATTAGTGAATTCCGTTAACAGCCTGTAAACCTGGCGCAAAATTCAATTTCCATTTCAAGTTTGGAAAAAAACAGAGGAGAAACACGGAGGCTGCTGGTAATTGAGCTAATTACACGGTTACTCTGAAGAGGCCGCCCTCCCGCGGAGCGGAGCCAGGGGCGGGGCCGAGGCCTGCCTGGAGGAGGCCCTGTCCGCCCATTTTCCAGACGTGGACACTGAGGCTCGGTGCACCGGTGGCTGGGCAGAGCCAGCACTGAGCAAGCCCCTCCTCCAGGCCCCCATCGAGGTCCGTGCAGCTTCCTGGGCTGAACTCGGTGGGGGAGGGGGGGCTTCCCGGAGGAAGCACAGGGGCGGGCCCTCCTGGCTCTGCCACCGACTCCACGGACTCGGGAGACAGTCTCACGGTGACATGACGGTGACCAAACCAGACCCTGGGCTGCGAGGCTCCGAGCCGAGGGAGACGGGGGCTGGGGAGGGGGTGGAGGGTGGGGGCGGCTGTCTGTGTGATGTGTGGACGGGGGCTGGGGAGGGGGTGGAGGGTGGGGGCGGCTGTCTGTGTGATGTGTGGACGGGGGCTCTGGATGGGTTGGGCTAAAGAAACTCGTTACACTCTTCACTGTGTCGCCTGTGGCATGTGGCCCGGGCGTTCCAGTCACACTGCGGGCTGTCGTTGCGGGATGTGCCGTGGGCGCAGCGGGCAGACACGGAGCAGTAGGAACGCCTGGCGCTCCTGTGCACAGGACTGAAATGCACAGGAAGAAGCCCCGGGCGCCACGGTGCCCCGGGACCAGGGCGGGGTGGGGGCGGGACCCAGGGGTGGGAAGGTCCCTGCGGCGTCTTGACCAACAGACGCGCTCTCAGGTGCTGGGGCGGGAGCCGCGGCCTCACCTGCCGTCCTGCATGTCTGCGTCCTTCTCCCCACGGTCACTGGGCCCAGGGGACCAAGGGTCCCCCATGACCTCACGTGTGGCTCAGTCTCCTCTTTCAAGATCCCGACTCCAAACAACAGTCACCTGCTGGGGTGCTGGGGGCTCGGGTTCAGGGGACACAGTTGAGCTCACAGCGGAGGGCGGATGAGAGTTGGGGGACGCTCCCTCGGGGGCCACAGTGTGTGGTCTGGGCCCCACCCATTCAAGGCGCACCAAGGAGCCCCGTTCTGGGAAACTACCCATTAGAACAAAGACCGACACCGCTGCTCGGCTGGAACAGGCCCGGAAACCAGGCCGTGAGGGTGGGGCCAGCCCAGGGGAAAGGCTCACACAAGACGTTTCTTACGGATGAAAAAATATACTTTATTGATGTCAGAGAGGAAGGGAGAGGTGGGAGAGACAGAAACATCAACGATGGGAGAGAATCACGGACCAGCTGCCCACAATCTCTGCATGTGTCCCGACCAGAATCGAACCCAGGACCCTTCATTCCGCAGCCGAAGCTCTATCCACTGAGCACCCCGAGTGTTTGGAAATGACAAGACCCCCAAGCGCCGCGTCCATGGAGCGTCCCCAGGAGATGGTTCAGCGAGGAGATGGAGCAGACAGGTCAGGCCGAGCTGGGCCTCCGTCAGCTCTGGGGGCTGGGAGTGCAGGGGACAGGGGTCAGGAGATGGGGCCCAGCCTGAGCCTGAGCCTCCCCGGTCCACACCTGCAGGTGACGCACCAGCTCGCTGCTCACACTCTGCCAGGGTCTGGGCTCCAGGTGGCAGCCGTGCCCCGGGCAGAGCCTCAGGCCCACGTGTGGCAGAGCCGGTACGGGAGGCCCCGTGGCTGCTGCCACACTGCAGGGCCGGGGCAGTGGCTCCCTGTGACCCATGAGCTGCTGGGCTCAGCGGCTGACAGGCCTGGTGCCTGAGTGTCTGTGAGGTGGCAGGCATGGCTTGGTCCCCATTGGGCTGCGGTCCACCCCCCAGGCTCCCAGCGGCCAGCCCCCCTCAGCTGAGCTGTGAGCAGAGCCCAAGGCCCTGGGCAGGGCCATCCTCATGCAGGCAGCCCCGCCCCAGGCCCCAGAGCCTGGCCCAGGACCGTGGGGAGAGGTTGCCCGGAGGTGTGAGCTGGGACCCAGGGCCCTGGCCTGAGGTGGGAGGAAGTGGCCCAAGGTCACCGAGGGAGGAAGGCTGGCCTGGGGCCACCACTTCTTCACGACGCCTGGGGTTCTGGGACACCCAGCCAGCCTCTGGTGCAGAGGTGGGGTGAGGGCCAGGCGGGTGTCAGCCATGTGCGCAGGGACGCCTTCCTCTGACGGCCAGGCGCCCGTGTCCCCATCTCCCTGGCTGGGCCTGTGTGGGGGCCACCCGGGAGCCGGGCAGGCAGGGCAGACACAGCGAGCAGGCGGGAGGCCCAGGAGGAGCTTTATTTCCCAGGAGCCCGGGCCCAGTGGCGGCCACAGGCTTGCAGGCTGCAGCGGGCGGGCTGAGCGGGTGCTGGCCTCCCTGCAGGGGATGTGGGCTCAGGGCGGCACTCCCAGCGCAGCTTCCCTGCCAGGTGGCGCCCCATGTCCTCTGGGGGCTCAGCCCCATCATGTCCGTCCGCCTGTGGGCAGCGGCAGCCCGGGTGGTGCAGTGGGTGGGGTGCCCCACCAGCCTCGGGCTCCTGTGAGGCCCCCTCCCAACTCAGCCGGCGGCAGTGAGCAGGCCCAGGCAGCAGGCCGGCGCCCTAGGCCAGCGTCTGGCGGCTGAAGAGGTCGAGGGTGAGGGCGCTGAGGAAGGCGGGGATGCTGTCCTGGCGCAGCAGGTGCAGCTCGATGAGCTCGGGCACCGTCCGCGAGAACTCCGTCTCCAGCAGCTGCATCCCGGTGCCCGCGGGTCCCGTGGCCTGCGGCGAGACAGGGCAGGGCGCGGTGAGCCGGGCGGCCAGCGAGGGGCGGCCACGGCGGCCTTCCCAGACTCCCGAGCGTCCTCTGGGCCGGGCAGACGGGCGGCCCCAGCCGCTGAGCCCGAGGCCTTCCCTGCAGGCAGGGGGCCGGGCCCCGTGGGGGTCTCACCCACGTGTCTGGAATCAGCTCCAACCAGGCGACGAGGGGACCGCAGAGTGAGTGCCAGGCAGGCCCCCTGCTCGGGGACCACAGGCCGGGCTCAGGCCGGGCCTCGGCCGTGGGTGCAGAGCTCCTGAGCAGCCCCTGGGAACTGACTGGGTAGCCCCTCTCTGAGGCCAGGCCGGAGCCCTCCCACTGACCTCCGACCCCACGACCCCTCACGGGAAGTCCTGTGAGGAGGGGGCTCCGGGGCCCCGTGCTGCCTCCCATGCAGCCCCTCGGGGAGCGGCTCTGCTCCACGGCCTGTTCGTGCATTCGCCTTGTCACAGGCAACACAAACCATTTCTAAACAGAACGAGGGAAACCACTCTGACCTTTTCCCGAGAAAATCCTTCCATTTCTGCCTCCTGCTCTCGCTCTGAATTCCCCCTAAATGTCAGACGGCCGGCTCTACTCAGCTGGGGCGTAGGAGGCGCAGCCCAGGCTGGGGGCAGCCCCGCCGAGCCCCTCGCAGGCCCCCATCCCGAGGTGCTGGACTAAAACCCAGCGATGGGCGCCCTCCCCGGGGCTGGGGCCCTGACCTGCGTGGTGACCTTCAGGTCCCCTGGCTGGCTGAGCAGTGCCGGTGGCCGGGCCCCGGTGCCATCGGTGCCCGTGCAGCTGCGGGGAGCGAGGCAGAGGCACCAGCCCTGCCCGGGCACTGGGGGCTGGGCTGGGCAGGTGTGGGGTGGCAGGTGCCCAGGCCTGCCCTGCCCACCCACCCAGCCCACATCGAGGCGATCCATGATCCAAATCCCCACCCTGGGGGGGCTGCGCCCCCACAAGCTATGGCCGTGGCACTGACACACAACGTGCCACCGCACTGGCCATCCGTCTGCCAGGCGTGCTCCCACACTGCCCTGCTCCTGCCGCCCGCTGCCCAGGTGCCTGGCACAGAAGCCAGCGCCCATCGAGGGGAAATGGCGCCCTGTCAGCTGTGTGATTGTGCTGGACACACGCCTGCCCACGTGTTCCCGTTACACGGGCTCCCTAGAGGTCGCCGCTGCTCTGTGGCCCATGGAGGGCACACGGGGTGAGAACCTGATGCCACCACAGTCAGGGGCAGACGAGAGAAAGGCAGGGGCCCAGCTGGCCTCACGCCGAGGGGCTGTGAGCACAGATGGAGGGTGCTGGGAGGCTCGGAGGAACTTAGGACGCAAAGCCGGTGCCCCACAGCCACACTGAGGCTCAGAGGCCGCGCCCAGCCTTCCTGCCACCACCGGGGACCAGGGGCATGCCACCCCCTCCCCCGTGGAAGGCCCCATCGTCTGGGCTCGTGGTGGTGCCCGCTGTGAGCCGCAGGTGCTCCTGGCCGAGCCTGGCCCCACGCTGCCCGCCCCGCCTTCCTGCAATCAGACCGTAAACCCACACCCCAGCAGGACAAACACACGGGCTCTCACATCAGCCTAAGGGACAGGCCACGCACACGGACAAGGGGAGGCCGGTGGCCCTGTGGCCCTCCCACACTGACCCCGCCTGGCCCGGCTCTCGGGGAACATGGGGGCCTCGCCCTCGGCGGCCACGCTCCGCAGGCTCGGCCTCCTGCTCGCCCTGTGGCCACGGGAGTGGGCTCGGGCCTGTCCCTGCACGGGCACCTTTCTGGGCGCCGAGCTGAGGGGCAGGAGGGCAGACTGGCTCAGGGACAGAGCCGGAGCGAGGCAGGGCTCCATGTGGCCTCTGGCCACGCTCTCCCGGACAAGGTGTGGCGGCCGTCTGCTGCTGGGGGCGCAGAGCGAGCGCTCCGCTGCGGTGCAGGCGTGAGCAGGACGCCACCACGTGGCAGGAGGTCCTCAGCTCCCAGCCCTCACAGCCGGGCCGGACCTAACACCTGGGGGACAGGCCGCCTCTGGGAACCTGGTCTCCAGGTGCAGGCGGTGCCGAGGGAGCCTCGGGGTTAGGCACCCACAGGCTTCATAGCTGCTCAGACCCGGCGCTCAGGTGGTGTTGGCTCAGACAGCAGGCAGGCCTCTCCCTCTGCCCACGTGCCTCGAACCTCAGACCCAACGCGGTCTCAGAACAGGCGGGAAGGGGCCTCCCTGCCCCTGCAGGGGTGGTCCTCTTGACCAGGTGCCCCTACCTCCCACCCCCACCCACCCCCCCGCCCGCGCAGGCCCACCTTGAAGACCAGGCAGTCGTCCTGGCGCTCGGCGTACATGGAGGTCAGCCGGTACTGGCTCTCGCGCGTGATGTCCACCTGGTAGCCGGTGAGCGTGTAGCAGACCTTGCGGAACTCCTGTACCTTGGCCTGGAAGACCTCCTTCAGCCGCTGGTTCCTCAGCTCCGAGCTCTCCACCTGCTTCCTCAGCTCTGCAGGAGGCACAGCCCCAGCCTCAGCCTCAGCCCCAGCCCCAGCCCCAGCCTCAGTTCCAGCCCCAGCCTCAGCCCCAGCCCCAGCCCCAGCCTCAGTTCCAGCCCCAGCTTCAGCCCCAGCCCCAGCCCCAGCCCCAGCCTCAGCCCCAGCCCCAGCCCCAGCCTCAGTCCCAGCCCCAGCAGCCTCAGTTCCAGCCCCAGCCCCAGCCCCAGCCCCAGCCTCAGCCCCAGCCCCAGCCCCAGCCCCAGCCTCAGCCCCAGCCCCAGCCTCAGCCCCAGCCTCAGCCTCAGCCTCAGTTCCAGCCCCAGCCCCAGCCCCAGCCCCAGCCTCAGCCTCAGCCTCAGTTCCAGCCCCAGCCCCAGCCCCAGCGGGCCGGCAGGCGGGCAGTGCGGGCACGGGAAGACTCCACAGGCAGCACGCCTGGATGCTCAGCTGCCGTGGTGCCAGCTGTGACAGGCTGTGCCCGGCAGCAGCGAGGGAACAGGGACGGATGCCCGTGCCCCTGCCCAGCTTGGGTCCTACGCCGGGCCTGGCTCCTCCCACACAGCGGTTACCACGGGTCCACCCAAGGTGCCTCCCGCGTTAAGACTGGGACTGTCCCCGCTAACAGGCGAGGCTGGCCCATGGAACACACATGTCCCCTGCCTGGGCTGGCCGGGAGCCCTCCAGGCGGGCCAGGGGGAGCCCGGCTGGCCAGGCAGGGAGTGGTCAGCCCCATTTGAGTCCTGCCCCCCCTGTGGGCCAAGTCCCAGGACCCCATGTGGCGGGGACGGCAGTTCCCCAGGTTGAACCGCGGCCCCACGGCGAGGCTGCCTCGTCTGCCCCGCAGGTGGAGTCAGCCGCTGGGAGGAGCAGACACAATCAGGGCACTTCCTGGAGGGGGGGGGGCATGGGGCCCGCATTCCAGGGAGAGAGGCCCCGCCCCCTGGAGCCATCACCTGCCTCTGGCGGCCAGGGCTCACCGGCACAAAGCCACCTTCAGGGCGGCTGCCAGGCCCATGCCAGGCCCCGGGGGTGGGGGCAGGGAGAGCTGTGGGCTCTGCTTCCCAACGGCGGCGGTGCCAGCCCTCCTGGTGTGCACAGGGACACGGGTTTACCACGTGGCCAGGCACGGCCCTGGCAGAGCTGTCCGAGCCGGGACCAGGCTCCCCACAGCCGAGGCCCCGCACGCTCTGGGCACCAGGCTCTGAACACGCACCCAGGTCTCCACCGCCTGCTGCTCCGCGGGCAGCCTGGCCCCAGCCCGTCGGCTCCGCAGGAGGAGCCTGATGCCAGGGCGCTGCTCGCCCACCCAGGACCACGTCTGTCTGCAGAGAACCCCTCGGCAGGGAGCGCGCCGGCTGTGCTGTGTGCAGCCCCCAGCGGAGGCGGCGGCCGTGGCTGGCTCAGGTGTCTCGGGGGGACATTTGGTCATCGCTGCAGCTCGGCCGCAAGGAAGCGCAGTGGCCACAGCTGGAGCACGGCCTGCTCCCTAACCCTAACCCTAACCCTAACCCTAACCCTAACCCTAACCCTAACTCCCCCTCCTCCACCCCCCCAAGGGGCTCCAGTGCAGAGCGAGGGCCTAGCCCGGGGGAGGGTGGGCGTGGCCACGTGCACCCTTGGAGCCAGGGACCAGGATCTCGGGGATGGGACCCTCACGCCTCCACAGGGCGGAACAGGGCTTGGAGGGGGTCAGCGCCCAGGTGACGTCTGGACATCTGGGGGAGGCCCCGGCCGGGGAGGGAGCTCAGGGAGGGGCGGGCGGCAGCCTGCTCTGACCTCTGCCTTGTTCTCACAGACCAGTCGCTCACACAAACGTGGACAGGCAGCTCCCAGGCCACATGGGTGAAATGAGTGACAGACAGGCCTCGCCCTGGATGTGCCCGGACAGCCTCCTCCAGCTCAGGCCTCCTGGGCCCAGCGGCCACAGGCCAGACACCCTGGTGGTGTGGCCGCTCGGTGGACCTCGGCGGCAGACAGTGCCAGTGGAGCAACAGGCGGCCCCCAGCTCTGCGGAAGGCTACGCCAGGCGTATCCCAGGCCCCTCGGGGCGGAGCCTTCCACGGGCCCGGCCGCCTGTGCTCTGGGTGGCGGGTGGACAGCCCGGATCAGGTCTGAGGCCGCGCCCTGCCTGGCGGTCTCCCGTCCTCCTCCACCTGCTCTTTGGGTCCCGCCCTCCACCCACACTGGCCAGCAGATGCTGCCTGTGCCACGCTCGCCTCCTCTCCTGCCCCTCTCTGCACTGGGCCGGCCCCTGCACATCCTGGTGAGGGACAGGGACAGGGAGCGAAGGGCCCGAAGGAGCAGCAGGCGGGGTCGAGGCGCGGGGTGGGGCCACAGTGCCTGCGAAGACGGCGGAGGAAGGACCACGTGGGGACACACAGAGCCGCTGTTCAACGTGAGGAGCTGGGTCTGGAGGTGGACAGAGTCCCCGCACCTGGAGGCGCCTGGGACCAGTCCGCGCCTGCCCAGGTGGCTCGGTGCGGAGGCCGGGCCCAGGGGAAGAAGCCGGCACCCCGGGAATTGCAAATTCTGGGGGCACTGCTGGGCGGCTGGCTCTCCGGGCCACACGGGGCTGCTGGCTCTGCTCGGGCCCAGAGCTGGGCCGAGCTTCTACCCGGCCAGGGCTGAATTATTCATGCCTCGTAACTCCTAAACTACTTCAGTTTTACATTTTTAAATATTTAATAATTAGGCATCAAACATTTATGCAATTTTGTTAGCAGCGGTGGGAGCCGGTGCTGCAGGCCTGTGCCTGGTTTGCACCGGGCCTGGAGGAGGCAGCCGGCCTGGGCTGGACAGAGGTCCCCGGGCACCACCAAGGAGAGCAGGATGGGCACTGGCCTCTGCTGGTTCCTCCCGCAGGCGGCCTTCCCGCCCCAGATCCAAACCCAGGGAGTGAGCGGCAGGCAGCGAGGGGCACACGGCCGGTCTGCCTGATCCCCGCTGCTGTGCGCTCAGGCAGGGGGGCCTTTCCAGGAAAGGGCAGGCGGGGCCACCGGCCCAGCGGCTGGCTTCCCTGACGGGCATGGGCGGAGCCTCCCGCCGCCCGGGGTTCTCGCCTGAGCTGCCTGCAGCCCTGGGCCAGACTCCACATGAGCCCATGCCCCTGCTGGGCTGCAAATTGCACGTTTCACACCCGAGAGACACTCGCCCTGGAATTACACGCAGATGAGCGGCGTGTGTGCCTGGCGTGTGCCGGGTGGCCCGGAGCGGCATTCACACGGGGCGCGGCGTCTGTGTGATTAACGGCTCACCCAGCAAACAGCTGTCACCTTGCACAACAATGATCTGCAGAGACCAGCAATTACAGCCCCCGTCACGGGGTGGGAGGTCCTGGGCGACGGGCGGGCGCTGGGGCCGCATCCTATTCTCGGGGGCTCACCCCACTCGGAACGGAGGGAGCCAGAGCCCCGAGGATGGAGGCCGTGAGCCTAACGTGCCAGGCTCCCAGCCAGCCCTTCGGGCGTGACGGGCCCTGAGGTGGCGTCGCACCAAGGCCATGCCGCCAGGAGGGCCTGTCCCGCAGGCCAGGGGGCAGTGTGAGCCCTGCTGGGAGGACCGGCCCTGCACACAGGCCGCCGACAGGCTGGCCCCGGCCAGCTCCACGGGCCTGCAGCCCAAGTGAGGTGTCCACAGCACGCACCTCCTCGGACGCAGGGTCACTCCACTCTGTCTGGCTTCCATGAGAGCGAGACGGGGCTGCGCAGCCCTCGGCTGGCCCCCAGGTCGTACTGAAACGCTCACCCACGGTCCTAACAACTCAGAGCCGCCCGGCAGGAGCCAACAGAGGCCGGCAGAGGCCACGCCGCTCAGCCGCGGCCGCCTGTTCACCGGGGCTGAGGGTGTCGGTGTGGGGCCTGGTGTCCTCACACTCCCCCCAGGGCCACGCTGTCGGGACCCTCCTCACAGGCTGCCTGAGCAGAGGCAGCAGAGCACCGGCACCTCCAACTGCCGAGAGGCTGCAGCGCCCTCTGCCCGGTCCCACGGGCACTGTGTGCAGTGACTCCGTGAGGTCGCGTTCCTGGAGATGGCGCTGTGCCAGAGGCGGCGCCCTGGCTGGAGGGCAGCACGTGGGGGCGCGTGGTAGAAAGCGCTGCGGCCGCTGCGCGGAGGCCCCGCCCGAGGAGGATGCCCTGCCCCAGGGAGCATGGGTCTGCGTGGCGGGCGGCACGGACACTGATGCACAGACTTGTTCTGGGCCTGAGAAGCCTCGGCCGGTGGCTTCTCCATTGCAGCTCTGCAGGCCCGGCCTCCAGACCTGCCCGCCTTAGGACAGACGGCCAGATGGACAACAGACACCCAAGCCACCCCGTGGCCGTCAGGCCAGGCGGGCCTACCTGCCACCTCCTTGGACGAGGGCAGACCGGCGGCCTCCAGGTCGGCGGGCACGGGGCCGCCCCGCTCCAGGGCGCACACCAGCTTCCGCAGCCGCTCACACTCCTCCTGCAGCCGCGCCTGGTCCTGGCGGCGGCTCTGCTGCGCCTCGCGGGCGGGGTTGGCGCTCAGGTGCAGCACTTTGGTCTTGCTCTGGTCGTAGTCGCCCTGCGGGACACAGGGCTGTCAGCACAGCGTCCGGAGAACGCGGGAGAGCGGGCGCTGTCCACGCCCGACCAGGTGTGCGGTCAGGATCCTCCCGTGGGGGGCGGACACCGCGCTGGCCGTTCAGAGCCCCTTGGGGAGCCACGGTGCCCGCACTGGCCTCGGGGAGACAGGAGACGAGACCTCCCCGCCCCCCGGGACAGTGGACGCTCGGGACCTGAGGCCCTTCTCTCAGCTCTGACCACCGGGGCCCGGGCATCTTCCAATCACTCTCCTGTGAACCATCCGGACCGGCTTCTGCTCCCCGGCAGGCCACCCCCAGGCCACAGGTCACCCGCCAGGAGCCGGTCCCGGTCTCGAGGATGCGGTGAGGACAACCCCGAGGCCCTGCCTGGGTGAGCACCCAGCGCCAGGCAAGAAAACACTGCCCCCTGGCTGTGCCCGGGGAGGGCGTCTGCCGCCCTGGGCCCGCTGTGCATACTAAGAGAGCCTGCTGGAGGGAAGACGCGAGGAGAATGATGAAGCCAGTTACAGAGGCCTGTTCTCATGCATATTAATCAGCCACCGGCTCAGGCCCAAATCGGCCTCTCCAACAGGAAGGGGGGCAGGAGAGGGGGCAGGAGATGGGTGTACCGCCCGCCCAGGCCGCGCGCTGACCTTGTCTCACCACCCTGCCCTGGGCTGTGGCCAGCAGGGGTCCCTGGGCGCACTGCTGCCGGACAAGGCCCTGTGCTCCTCGCACACGGACCAAGACGGCAGCTACGTGAGCGCCCCACGCCCCGGGAGGCCCGGGCGGCGGCACTGTGTCTAGTCTGAAAGTGGAAGCTGCCGGTCAGCATGTCGCCACCTGTGCCAACCGTTCGCCGGGCATGCCCAGATCCCCTCGGCTAGAGGCTTCCGGCTACCGGAATGCCATGTGCGCCCAGGACCAACCTTCCCACCTGGGAACGCAGGGCGAGGCTGCTCCCAGGCAGGAGAGGCCCCGAGGGGGCTGATGGGTCGCAGCTCGGGTCAAACGCAGGGTGGGGGCACAGCGGGGGCACAGCGTAAGTGGTGGGCCGGGTGTGGCCACTGATGACTAAGGCAAACCCCGGTTCAGCTGCCAGTGTCTACAGGGCAGCAGCCACACGGGACTCGGGCCCTGAGTGCTGGAGGGGGACGGGCATTCACCGCCTGCGTGTCTTGACAGGGAGGCCGCCATCACTGTCCGCCCGCCATCCCCACCTGTCACCCCACAGCGGCATGCAGCCCGGGCTGCGGGAGGAGCTGCTGAGATCGCTGCCTGAGATCGCAGCCTCGCCCACTGCCTGTGCTGGTGAGTGCTGGCGGTCAGGGGGCAGAGGGGCGCCTGGCTGGCCGAGGGCAATGAGAGGGTGGAGTGGACAGGAGAGCAGCCCCCAGTGCCCGGCTGCCCTGCCCACTCACCATGGACACTTCACCCCGCTGTGCAGCCCGCCCTCCACTTCCCGTCAGTGACCGAGGCTCCTCCAGGCCCTCCCTCGAGGGGAGCCAGGCAGTGTCCCTGTGGCTGAGGCACTGAGTGTCCTCGAGGCCCGGCCGGATCTCCTGTCAGTTTCCTTCCCGTGAGGCAGAGTCACGTCCCCTGTGGCCGCTCCCCCGTCCGCCGTGGTGGACTGGCAGCGCCCTGCCAGCTGGGGGTGGGGGGTGGGGGTGCGGACAGCTGTTTGAGCCCCGCCTCCAGCCCCAGGAGGGGCTGCTGGGTCGTGTGCTTCCAAGCAGCTTCAGCCGGTCTGCACCTGCGATGCCGGGGTGGGGGGGGGACGGGGTCCTGAGACAGCGCTGAGCTCGCGCTCTGTCCACGGAACCTCTTCCCACGGAGAAGCTGTGGTCCTGCTCTGAGCCCCGAGCACCTCCCTCCAGGCCAGGGAGCAGACCAGGAGCAGACCTGCGGGCGCTGCTTCCTCCCCAGCCTCCTGGTGGACGTGCCGTCCAGGTTCCGGTCCCTCCTGTCTCCCAGAACACACTCCTGCAGGCTGGGCCTGCGCCCTCGCCCGCCGCGGCACCCCTCGCTGGCACCGAGCCGCACAGTGGAGCTGGTCATGGGGCTGCCTCATGGAGGGGCAGGGCTGGCGGGCGCAGTCCGGGCCCCGCACAGACCGGAGGAGCCGAGCCCCAGGGTCCTTGCCTAGAAATGACCATCACGTCTAACATCTAGGCTGGTGGAGTGCCGAGTCCCTACCTGCCCATCTAATGCTTCGCGAGGACATGTGCACCCCGGCTCAGCTGCCGGTGCCCACAGGGCAGCAGCCACCCTGGACTCGGGAAGGAGGCCGAGGCGAGGGGAGCAGCGCCCGGGACC
This sequence comes from Pipistrellus kuhlii, assembly GCF_014108245.1. Classification (NCBI taxonomy): domain Eukaryota; kingdom Metazoa; phylum Chordata; class Mammalia; order Chiroptera; family Vespertilionidae; genus Pipistrellus; species Pipistrellus kuhlii. The sequence continues at coordinate 179,493 of NW_023425584.1, forward strand.
AGTGGTGGCCCGTGCTGGCCTCGTGCTTTCTGGGTCTGAGTCCAGCCAGAGGCAGAGGGGCTACACCGTCCCCCGGGAGTCGAAGGGAAGGACCCCAAGACCTCAAGGTGGCCCCTGGGGACACCTTGCAGCCTCCCCTGCCAGTGGGGGCTGGGCCATGGTGTGAGGCCACAATGAGGCGCTGGCACTGGCGCTGGGCCCGGGAGATGAGATGGGGCTTAATATGCAGGACACGTCCCTCTCCTCATAAAACCCCCAGAAATCAGCGCTGCGGGCCGTCTCCGCACAGACGCACACCAGCGCGCTGGCTGGTTCAGTCCCGGCGTCAATAAACATGAGCCGCCTGTGCCACGGGCGGGGGTTCAGGCCTTTTCCTTCATTAGCGTCCCGTCTCACATCCCTCCGTCCGGAGGAAAGGCCCAGGGGGCAGGCGGGCCGGAGGGCAGGCAGGTTGGGGGGGCAGGCAGGCCGGGGGGCAGGTAGGCTGGGGGCAGGCAGTCCAGGGGCAGACAGGTTGGGGGGGCAGGCAGGCCAGGGGGCAGGCAGGCTGGGGGCAGGCAGTCCAGGGGCAGACAGGTTGGGGGGGCAAGCAGGCGGGGGGGGGCAGGCCCTGGTGGACGCCGAGACCCCACGGGTCCTCGAAGGCTGGGGCAGCCAGGACACAGAACCGGGCAGAACATGCACCTCAGGGCATAAGCAACCAGGCCTGGCACCAGGAGGTAGGTTGCCATCCCTGCATGTGGAGCCCAGAATCTACGCGTGCATACAGGGCCGTGGGGCTGCAGACGGGCACGCGTGTGTCCTGTCCCAGTGGCACGCAGAGTCCCAGCACGCGGGCAGGTACCACGCGACACGGTGGGTAGGCAGAGCCAACAACAGCCAACATTGACGCCCATTTTCACGTTTCATGAAATTGAGCAAAACTAAAGCTGAGGGGCTATGCTGGTGCTGACGCCCATGTGACATAGTCAAGAGCTGCTGGGAAGCCCTGCAGGTCCCGTGGGGGCGGACGGGACATCATACACGGAGCACTGCAGGCACCAGTGAGAACCACCCAGAACTGGGCCGCTCGGAGACACACAAATGAAGGGAAGACAGAAAACTGACCAGAGCCACACAGGCTGGCGAGGAGGACAGGGGCTTCCACCAGAGGTGTGGGTGACGAGGAAGTCTCCAGAGAACAGATGAGGCCATTCAGACCCTCAACATCAAAGCCACAGGCAGGCTTCCAGTCAGGCAGACTGGAATGTACAGAAGGACCAAGAAACTGCCTTGGGGGCGGGTGGGGATAGGTGGGGGCAGGTGGGGGTGGGTGGGAGCAGGTGGGGCGGGAGGGGGTGTGTGGGAGCAGGTGGAGCAGATGGTGGCAGGTGGGGTGGATGGCGGCAGGTGGGAACAGGTGTGGGGGCGGATGGAGGGAGGTGGGGGCAGGTGGGGATGGGTGGGGACAGATGTGGCAGCAGATGGGGGCAGGTAGGGGTGGGTGGGAGCAGGTAGGGGTAGGTGGGGACAGGTGTGGGGATGGGTGGGGGCAGGTGTGGGCAGGTGGTGGTGGGAGAGCTGGTGTTCAAAGGCTGACAAGCTTGCCCTGAGTGGCGGCTGTGTGACAGTGGGGGCCGGGGCCTCACAGCATGCTGGGAAGAGGGCACTGAGGGGGGCGGAGCAGTGAAGATCCCCCACCCCTCTCCCCGAATTGGGAGCGAAGGGGCAGAGGCAGAGCCTGTGGTTAGAGGGCGCTTCCTGGTGAGGCAGGGGCAGGAGTGGGCTCGGACTGAGCTCTGCTCACAGGGAGCCCAGCAATGTTCTACCCACTCCGCTCCCCAGGGCTGCATTCATGTAACATGTCAGGGGCTGCGGTCTGGGCCCTTCCTGCGTGCCCAGAGGCCGGCCAGGGCGGGCAGGCCTCCACGGGAACAGGCTCCCACGCCCACCACCCACCACCCACCTCCTGCCCAGCAGCGTGGCTGGCAGCCCTGGGGCCAGGCTGGGCTCAACCCTGGGATGAATTCTGTTTAATTACACGCGTGCCGACAGGCAGGTTACAGATGTTTGCAATTTGCTTTAAGATGCATCAAAAAAGTTAAAGAGGATGCGTGGATGGGTGGAGCGGAGAGAAGTGGGTGGGGGAGAGGAGGATAGGAGAGAGCGGGTGAGAGTCGGGGAGAGAGGGGGATGGGAGAGATGGGGGATGGGGATGAGGGAGGGTCGGAGGAGACAGGGATGGGGAGAGATGGGGAGAGGGGCACGGGGAGGTGGAGGAGTCACAGAGTGGCCACAGGAAGGTCTGTGATGGGCCGGGTGTGGGTGAGTGGGTTCACGTGAAACCTTTAACTGCTGGCGAGTGTTCAGGAGCCGCTGGGGAGACCCGCACGCTGCACACGGCCGGCCCGCTCAGCGCCTTGCCCAGGGGGGCGCTTGGCCTCTGACACCTCCGGAGCTCCATCGTGGCTCATGAGAAACACAAATGTAGAGACACGTATATGTATGTCACCCTCCGGCTGGAGGTGGCCTGGCTGGGAGCGGTCGCCTGTGCTCGGAACACGGGGCTGACCTTCCCGGGCGGGGCACAGCCATTCCCTCGGTTCTGGGAAACCGCGGCCGGTCACGCCCAGCCACGGGCCAAGATGCTAGGCCAGAGGACAGGCCGGGAAGGCGGGTGGCGTGCGGGTGGCATGCGGATGCGGGTTGGGAGGGCACGCGCTCCCCACTGTTCCCTCGCGCTCAGTCTGCTGCCCACGCCGGTGTAGGCACAGCGAGGACCCCACTGCCTCTGGCCCACAGCTCCCGACACTTGCACTTGCTCACACGTCTTTGAGGACATGTTCAAACCCCATTCTGCCTCTAAAAAAAGGTGCCTGAGTCCTGGCCAGTGTTGCTCAGTGGGTAGAGCATCGGCCTTCCAACTGAGGATCCTGGGTTTGATTCCTGGTCAGGGCACATGACCAGGTTTTGGGCTCAATCCCCAGTCGGGGGTGTGCAGGAGGCAGCCAATCAGTGATTCTCTCTCATCCTCAATGTCTGTCTGTCTGTCTGTCTCTCCCTTCCTCTCTGAAACCAATAAAAATATATTTAAATAAATAACTAAAAGGGGTGTCTGAGTTAGTCAGTGGAGGGTTGACTAACTGGACCTCGAACTCCCCACCTCTAAATGGGGTCCCCAAGTTCCTGAAGGAGCCACGTCAGAGGTGCACACAGGCCACCCCAGGGAGCCCGCACCTCAGGAGGCCCCCAGCCCGGCGCAGGCCCGCGTGAGCACCCCGCTCCCGCCCCCCTGCTGGGAGCGGATTCCCAGCAGCTCTGACTGGAGCCGCTGCAGCACAGGCTCCCAATTACGGCAGCCGCAGCTGAGCTTAATCAATCTTCCTTGCAGTGGCCCAACCCCAGCTCCTCCAGGGGGGAGGGGCTCGCACAGGGCACTCGCGCAGCAGGCTGACACGGCGGACACACGCCAGGCGAGCTGAACGCTGGGGCCCCTCCCCGCCTCTCCATCTCTCGCCACGGCCACGGCCACGGTGACCGACAGCAGTTGTGCAGCAGGGCAGAGGGGCGAGGGGCTCCTGCCTGCAGAGCTGCGGCCAGGAGCTGGGAGGGCGTCCACGCTTTCCTGCTGCCCCTGGGCCCCGGCAGAGGGGAGATGAGGTCTGGTCCTCTCGATGGAAAAGGCAGAAGTGGCAACGATGGACGTGAGCGCTTACCAAGATCGGCTGTGCCGGGCGTGGTGGGCACGGCGGCGGCGCTTCCCTGACTTATAAAGGACACACTGGGGGCTCAGAGAGCAAAGCCATGGCCGCCTGCAGCCACCAGCTGGGGGCCGAGCCCCAGCTCACACCTGCGGCCTCAGAGGCTGGACCCGCGGTGAATGCCCCCCCCCCCCACCGTCCCCCATCACTCTGCACGCCCATCCCGCCACCAGGACTCGCCCTGAGCCAGACGTGAGGTTTCCTTGTCCTCCTGCCATCACCAGAAAGGCCATGTCCACCTGAGTGCTGGCCTCTGCCCCTCTGCCCCGCTCAGCTCCTGCCGGCGAGCGCCTGGGACCCGGAGCAGGACTCACTGATGGCCGCTGGGGAGGCCGGGGCCCTCAGCAACTGCAGGATGGAAAAGCCAGAACGCGCCGCCGGCGCCTCTGACCGCACCGCTGCCGCTGGGCTCCCCCCTGCCAGCAGCCGGCTCCCGAGCGAGGCCGCGGCCCGGTGTCTGAGCTCCAGGCCGCGCTCCCTGCGCCCGCTCCCTCACGGCTGTCACCCCCGCGTCTCCAGGAAGTGGCCATGGAAACGGGATGGGTTTGCCTTGAGTAGGCGTCCCGATAAAAACGAGGACCTGCCCAGACCCTGGTGGTGGTAGCAGGACGGTGCTCATGGGGACAGAGACAAAAGCAGTGAAGCTGCACGGTGTGAACAGCAGGCCACCCTCCCACTGCCAGGCGGGCTCAGCCAGCCACACCACGACCCTCCCTTGGCGGCGTGGACACACGGACAGGCAGGTCAGCCCGTGGGCAGGTGTCCTCTCGGGCCCGGGACACGTGCTCCCGGCAACGGGCGGTGCGTGCCAGAGCAGGTCTGAGCCAGAGGAGGGGCGGTGGGCGGGGACGCGGGGGGCCTGGCTCCGGCGGGCTCACCTGCAGGGTGAGGTGCTCCAGCTGCGCCTCCAGCCTCCGCTTGTCCTCCTCCAGGCGGCTGCGCTCCCCTTCCAGCTCCTCCACCTTCATCCTGCGGGGAGAGGCCATGACACCGCCGCCCTCAGGGGGACCCCAAGTTCTGTTCCCAGATACACAGACGTGAGACTGAGTCCACGGAGGACGTTAAAAACCCTGTAGAGGCCCGGGCAGAGGCTGGCGCTGCCACACGATGGAGGGAGTCCCAGGCCACACTGGGCGGAGGCGGGACCGGTGGCGCCAGGTGAGAGGGCTGCAGAGGACCCGGTCCCAGCAACGAGGGGGTTGCGGCCCTCAGGCTGAGAACCGCTGTTCTCTCTTTTTCAACATCCTGTAGTTTTCTAAGTACAGGTCTCTGGCTCCTTGGTTAAGTTTATTTCTAAGTACTGTATCTTTTTTTTTTTTTTTGCAATGGTAAATGGGATTGTTTAGTTTCTCTTTCTGACAATTCATTATTGGTGTATAAAAAGCCATCGATTTTGGGATGTTGATTTTGTATCCTGCCACATTGCCAAATTCATTTAATAAATCTAGTAGGTTTTTGGTGGAGTCTTTAGGGTTTTCTACGTACAATATCATGCCATCTGTGCGGCACCTAAAAAAAAGGCGTTCCACTGAAATGACTAATTTGACTTGACCAAAACTAGGAACTTCAGTTGCATTGAAGACACTGATAGGAGGGAAAGACAAGCTAGGGACTGAGGGTCAGTAAGTGCTGACCAGACTGGCACATGGAAATGCCTAGAACATAAAGAACTTGCCAAAAGGAAGAAGGAGCTGGTGACAGATCTGAAGGGCCGCACGAGGAGAATGCACAGAGGACGGAGCGGCCAGCAGAGTCCAGCGCTGGCTGCCGTGAGAAGTAGGCGATGCCACGACAAGGCCCGGCACCCCCAGGGCCGGCCTGGAGGACACAGAGGAACCAAAACCTCTCTTCTGTGCCCACCCACCTCTCACAGGCTTACGCTCCACACAGGCTTACGCGTGGCCCTCCCGGAGCGTGGGCGCTGAAGCCACGCCGCCGGCTCCGTGGCACAGCCACTGCTGGCACAGCGCCCACAGCAAGCAGAGCCATCAGCAGCGGGCGGTCCCCGCAGGCCCGTGCTTCCTCTGCGCACTGCACACAGCCCGTGACCTCACTGGTGCTAAGCCCGCGTGGGAGAACAGGAGAGGAGCAGTCCCCAATGTCCCGTTGGCCCCACGTGGCTCTCCCGGGAAACACCGACCATCCCCTGGGCCAGATCCTCAGCCCTGCTCTCCACTCTACGGGTGACAGAGTCCCGCCCCTCAGCAACTAGTGGGTGATGTTGGAAGTCTGAACCAAAACTCAATAAACATTGGATCAGGTTCAAAGTAAGTCCCACCCCTCAATTACCATTGGGTGAGGTTGGCAGTGGGACCTGCCACTCAATAAATATTGGGTGAGGTTCAAAGTGGGTCCCGCCACTAAACAACCATTGGGTGAGGTACAAAGTGGGTCCCACCCCTAAACAGCCATTGGGTGAGGTTGGATGTAGGTCCACAAGGCAGGGCACAAATTAATTACAGAAACACAGATCTCTCTGAACAACCCACACCTGTAGACCCAGCCCTTTTGAGTGGTCTCGCCTCCTCCTCCCTGCTCATGCCCATTCTACCCTCAAGGACCGGGGCAATTGTGTCATGCCAGAGCACTTCCTCCCCCTCCTCCTTCCTCCCATTCCCAGGAGACACTATGTATCTCTCTCCCAATGCTCAGATTGTGGGATGGAAACCACAGCAGGTGTACAGGGAAGACCCTGGCAGACACCCCAGGGTCCTGGTGACCAAGGCCAACATCACCAGGGATCCAGATACATCGTGTTAGTACCACGTGCCCTGACTCTGTGCAATGAGCATGCCCCACACATCTGGTGCTCTTCCCTAAACCCCAGTCTGTTATGAGGAAAACATCAGAGAATCCAAAAGGCACCCTTCAAAGCACAGGACCAGCACGGTGTCGCCAGACACGGCCCAGGGCCGCCCTGAGGGGGCGGCTGAAAAGCTGGGAAAGGACAGACGAGAGAAGAAAGCTGGGGCTCGGTGGGATGCTGCTTCCTGAGAGACAGCGCCCAAGCCCATAAGCCGAGGCTCTATTTGTAGCCGAAGCCAGGAGGGGAAGTACGGACTTGGTCAAGACGTCTACAGCTTTCTCCAGGGTCCCATCCTACTCCATCACATGCACCTGAACAGACCTGGTTACCTGCAGCCTGTATCACTCAGGCATGTGGGGCCATGTGTTTAGACCATAGGTTCTAGCTTACAACTCCAGCTGCTGGATATAATCGTGCTGGGAGGCTCTGCCTTCCAAGCTGGGTCCTCTCATGAGTCCAGGTCTTGAATCTGTCCACATGCTGTAGTCCCTTTCCACACAGCACCCTCCGAGCTCGTCAAGGTCGTTAAAAACAAGGACGACTGGGAGACAGTGCACAGATGGGGCTAAAAGCAGTGGGGGGATCTGGGTAGATCCTCCAGCAGAAGAAGGCTGTTAGTGAAAGGCTAGGGAAACACAGGTCTGTAGTCCGGTTCAAGCCCGGCATCAGCATTGACTTGTTAGCTGTGTCGGCGCCGGGGTTACGGAAGCTGTGAACAACAGGAGAGACTCGCTATGCAGACCTGTGCGCGGGAACCCTGTACTCACTATGCAATTGTGGGGGCAATCTAGAATCATTCCAAAACAAAACACTTATTTTTAAAAATGTAATGAACAGCTCTGGCCAATTATGCTCAGTGGTAAGAGCACCAGCCCAAGGACTGGTTTGTGGGTCCAACCCCTCAACAACCATTGGGTGAGGGTGGAAGTGGGTCTCATCTCTCAAAAACAACTGGGTGAGATTGGAATCAGGTTCTGACCCTCAACAACCATTGAATGATGTTTTAAGTGGATTCTGCCACTCAACCACCATTGGGTGAGATTGCCAGTGGGTCCCTACCTCACCCAATGGTAGCTGAGGGGCGTGACCCACCTCAATGCCTCATCCAATGGTAGTTGCAGGGCATGACCCACCTCAATGCCTCACCCAATGGTAGTCACATCCCTCAACTACCATTGGGTGAGGTAGGGAGTGGGTCCCACCCTTCAACTACCATTGGGTGAGGTTGGGAGTCTCGCCCCTCAGCAACCATTGGGTGATGTTGGAAGTGGGACCCACACCTCAATATCCATTGGGTCAGGTTCAAAGTAAGTCCCACCCCTCAACAACCATTGGGTGAAATAGAAAGTGGGTCCCGCCCCTCAACTACCATTGGGTGAGGTTGGCAGTGGGACCTGCCCCTTAACCACTGGGTGAGGTTGGCAGTGGGATGGCGGCTCCGGACAGCAGAAGCGTCTGCTCCAGCTGAGTCTTCGGTGCCACCATTGTCTTCAGTCCCCGCTCTTCCTGAAAGGAGCGGTTTCGTCCATACATGTGCCTGGGACAGATCCGTGCACTGCGTTATACAGCCAACGTGACTTCTACACAGATCCATGTGCATGTGTGTGCATGTGGGTGTCCATGCGTGTGCACGGCAATGGCACCACCTGTGTGTCCTTCCAGAACCTCTCCCCACATGAGGTGGCAGCAGCAGGGGGAGGGGTGGCATAAAGGCCCAAGGCCCCCACACAGCATAGGAGGGGGGATAGAGCAGGAAGGCTGGGCTGTGGGGGCACCCTCCTCAGGGTGTCAGCACCCCTCCCCAAAACCAGAAAGGCTGCCTCTCAGGCCCCGTGTGGCTTCGCGGGAAAGACCCAGCGCAGCCTGGACTGGCTCGAGGTCGCCGGGCCCACACTTCGTCACACTGGTGACGGGACAGAGGCATTTTCCGCGATGGGCGTGCCCTTCGACACGCGCAGGAGGGCGGGCAGCTGCCTGAGGCGGGCCCAGAGTGGGACTCTGTGAAGAGGGTGCTGGAAGCCGGGCACCTGGTGGGTCTGGATGAGATGGATGTGGACACATGAACGGGGCGCAGGGGTGAACCTGGCCAGGAAGGAGGGGCACTGCACACCCTGCCAGGCCGGGGTCCTGTCCGTGTGCTGGGGCCCTCCCAGAGCCTGTCCTCAGCCTGCTGCCAGGGCTCAGGGAGCCCCAAATGGGACGGCAGGCATGTAGCCACACCCACTCCAGCCCCCACAGGCGGCTCCTCCGGGCGGAGCGTGGCCACAGACGTGGCCTGATTTCTGTTAAGGAGCCAGTGGCCTCCCACAGCTCATTCTCACCCAGCGCATCAAGATGCTGATGATAAAGCCTTTATCTTAGATTTTACAAAATAAGCAAAAACGACTACGTCCAAAGCGGGCCAGCCCACACACGCTGGCTGCGCGCCTGGCCGTGCTCAGGCCCACGCAGACACAACTGAGGGGCCGGCGGTGGAGCACGGGCCAGGCTCCCAGGCGGCTCTCAGGAGGAGGCACCAGCCTGCCCACTGGGGCCGGGGTTCAACCTGAAGCTCATGTCCCTTTGGGCCGACGGCTGGCGCTCTGACCACTGAGCACTGGCCAGGGCTGTGCTTACTCTGCCCTCTGCACCCAGTGTCAACGTGCCCATCGGGGGACCCAAGGAGTCGGGAGCAGGCGGTCGGCATGCCCCCCAGAAAGCCTTCCTAAGGACGAGCTGCGGTCCAGGCAGGGAGGGCCGGGAAGGCCTGCAGCGCCCCCTCCTGACACGCGGTGTGCATGGCAATGGTGTGGCCAAGGGGCAGCCCGTGGCCACGCACAGGGGAGTGTGTCTGGGTGGCTGCTGCTCTGCGAGCGAATCTCCCTGGAACGGGGAGCGCAGCCCTGCCGCCCTGGAGGCCACACGAGGCAGAGGGCCCTGCTGGCCACAGACCGGCCCCGAGGGCGGCTCAGCAAGCCCAGTGCTCTGAGCCGGGGCACCGAGACGCCCAGCCAGCGCCCGCCTGAGGGAGGCGGGAAAGGCCCACCGTGGGCGCGTCTGTGCAGAGGAGCTGAGTGCAGGGGCGCAGGCGGAGAGGACAGGGTCCCGGGCGGAGAAGGCAGAGTCCCCGGGCGGAGAGGACAGGGTCCCGGGCGGAGAGGACAGGGTCCCCGGGCGGAGAGGACAGGGTCCCCGGGCGGAGAGGACAGGGTCCCGGGCGGAGAGGACAGGGTCCCGGGCGGAGAGGACAGGGTCCTGGGCGGAGAGGACAGGGTCCCGGGCGGAGAGGACAGGGTCCCGGACGGAGAGGACCGGGTCCCGGGCGGAGAGGACCGGGTCCCGGGCGGAGAGGACAGGGTCCCGGGCGGAGGGCGGAGTCCCCAGGCTGTGGGACGGGGAGCGGGCAGGCGGGCGGGACGTACCTGAGCGAGCTCGCCTCCTCCCGGGACAGCAGGACGCTCTGCTCGGCGGGGCCCGCCTGGGCCTGCAGCACCTTCAGCTCCATCTCCAGCTGCGGAAACAGCACAGGCTCAGCCGGGACCGCGCGGGCGTCCCTCCAGAGAGGCTCCGGAAGCACCCACCTCCTAGTCACCATCTAAAACACGCCTTAAAGACGGACTCACGTGCCAAAGCTGGTGTGGCTCAGTGGATAAAGCGGGGCCTGGGGGCTAAAGGATCCCGGGTTCGATTCTGGTCAGGGGCATGTACTGTGGTTGCGGGCACATCCCTGATGGGGGGTGTGCAGGAGGCAGCTGATCGATGCTTCTCTCTCATTGATGTTTCTAACTCTCTATCCCTCTTCCTCTCTGTGAAAAATCAGTAAAATATATTAAAAAAAAAAAGAAAAAAGAAAAAAGAAAAGCCGGCCGCTTGCACAGGAGGAAGCCCTGCCCTGCCCGGTGTGGCTCAGCGGACCGAAGGGATCCGGCCAAGGGCATGGGCCTTAGTTGTGGGCACATCCCCAGTGGGGGTGTGCAGGAAGCAGCTGATCGATGTTTCTAACTCTCTCTCTCCCTTCCTCTCTGTAAAAACATCAATAAAATATATATATATATATATATATATATATATATACATATTTTTTTTTTTTTTTTTTAAAAAGGAGGAAACCAGTAGGGTTTACAGAGGCTGCTGGGAGCTGAGCATGAGGACGGTTCGGTGGGCGAGGGTGAGCAGCTGGATCGTGGGAATGGGCAGGGTGCCCTCAGCCAGGCCCGCTGGAGCGGAGCCCGGCCACGGCTGCCAGCCAGCGCAGGGCGACAGGAGGACAAATGCATTAACTTGCAGCCGCCACCACCTTTCACACGTCACCAGGAAGAACCCTCACGGAGCTGCTTTGAAAACACACACAGACACACTGACTGCATCTTCTGGGGACCCGCTGCACGGCAGAGGCCGGAGCCCTGACCTGGGACCACCCACGCTCAGTGGGAGGACGGCGCCCGCCGGGCACAAGGCGACCAACGGGAGCGGGACGGCCCTGGGCCTGCTGCCGGGCAGAGCCCTCTCCCCCAGCGGGGCCCTGACCGCCCGCTTCCTTCCGAACCCGGCCGTCCCCTTCCCAGCTCCAAAGCTAATGCACTGACTGACATTCCTCTCTCGGCCTCTCCTACGAACAGGTGTAATTACCCGCAGTGCCAGCTCCCAGCGAATCGGGTGCCAGGCTGCTGCTTAGGCCGCGGCGGGAGCTGCCGACAGCTGCATGACCCGGGGAAGGAGGCCCCCCACCCGGGGCCCCAGGAGCGCCAGACAAGTGAGCCCTCAGCCACTGAAGGCCTGGGCCGGGCAGGTGCATCCTCAGGCCCCTCCAAGGCTCTGCTCCCCCACTGGTCACCGGCCGGGGCACAGCCCCTCACTCCCCAGCCCCTCAGCAGCTGGGAGCGAACTCCTGCCTGGGAAGGAGGCAACCACCTGCTTCCCACAGACCAGAGGTTAACCCAGGCCTCTAGGCGCTGCCTGGAGGGGGTGGGGGGGCACAGCTCTGTGGAGCCATGAGCGGAGAAGGCCCGAGAGCTGAGCACTAACAGGAGTCTCCCCAGCACAGGGCTTGCCCGGGTCTCGGGGCTCGGTGAGGCGGGTGAGGCTGGACGGGCCTGGGCTTAGGAGGCTATTGAGGATCTGACAGTTCCTGCCTCAGAAACGGCCTCCCCAGGCCCCTTGGCCGAGGGGCCTCTGCTGGGCCTCAGGGAAGCAGCCCTGTGCTAGGGCACAGCGGGCACAGGGCCACAGACGGGCAGGAGACGGTGCCGCAGTGGCCTGTCCCCTCGCAGGGTGCGAGCACAGGGCAGACCCGGGCTTCCGAGTACCAAGGGGCTCCACGCCCCACAGCAGCCGTGAGGCAGAGGCGGGGACAGCATGGCCTCCAGGTGAGGACTTGGGCCTGATCACGAAGCGGCACATGGCTCCAGGCACGGGGAGCTGAGCGCTGGGCCGGAGTGTGGATGGGAGAGCCACAGGACTGAGAAGCGGCCAAGGACCGGGCTGCCATGGCCTCCTGTCCGGCTGAGCCCGCGCACCTGCCCGAGGCCTCCTCGCACCTGCAGGCCAGGCAGGTGTGGCGCTGCAGCGGGGGAGGGGAGGCTGTGTGGGGGAGGGGAGGCTGTGTGGGGGAGGGGAGGGGAGGCTGTGTGGGGGGAGGGGAGGCTGTGTGGGGGGAGGGGAGGCTGTGTGGGGGGAGGGGAGGCTGTGTGTGGGGGAGGGGAGGCTGTGTGGGGGAGGGGAGGCTGTGTGGGGGGAGGGGGAGGTGTGTTGGGGGGCCTGTGTGGGGAGGGGAGGGGAGGCTGTGTGGGGGAGGGGAGGCTGTGTGTGGGAGGGGAGGCTGTGTGGGGGGAGGGAGGCTGTGTGGGGGAGGGGAGGCTGTGTGGGGAGGGGAGGGAGGCTGTGTGGGGAGGGGAGGCTGTGTGTGGGAGGGGAGGCTGTGTGGGGGAGGGGAGGCTGTGTGGGGGGAGGGGAGGCTGTGTGGGGGAGGGGAGGCTGTGTGGGGGAGGGGAGGCTGTGTGGGGGAGGGGAGGCTGTGTGGGGGAGGGGAGGCTGTGTGTGGGGAGGGGAGGCTGTGTGTGGGGAGGGGAGGCTGTGTGTGGGAGGGGAGGCTGTGTGGGGGAGGGGAGGCTGTGTGGGGGGAGGGGAGGCTGTGTGGGGGGAGGGCAGCGCGGCACCAGCACCGCGGGCCGGTGTGATGGAGGCTCAGCAGCCGTCTCGGAGGGAGGGACTCGGGGCCGCCTGGTCCGGCCCCGCCCCGCCCGTCCCGGGCTGGCCCCGCAGGGCTTCCCTGCAGCCAGGAGCAGCGGAACGGGCTTCCCTGCAGCCAGGAGCAGCGGAACGGGCTTCCCTGCAGCCAGGAGCAGCGGAACGGGCTTCCCTGCAGCCAGGAGCAGCGGAACGGGCCGAGGAAGACGTCAGCTTCCTGCAGGCGTCTTAAACGGAAAATGGGCGCTCCTCTCCCTCGGGAGGCGCACAGCAGCAGAGGAGTGTGTAGGGCACCTCTCAGCGGCGGCCAGGGCTCGGGGGTGGGGGTGGGGGTGGGGGCGGTAACACACAGGCCGGACGGCGCTCCCACGACGGCAGCAGCCTCAGAGAGCGGTGTGCGGCGCTGACGACAGCCACCCTGTGCAGCCTGTCACGGTGTCTGAAGGTGTCTGGGGTTTCTGCCCCCTCCTCTCCTGAAGGTGCGCTCACTCGGCCAGAAACCAGCAGGCGAGGGAGGGCCGCGCCCAGTGACCGCTGTCCTGGGACAGACCCGGCCAGCAGGGAGGCTGCCACTGGAACGGTGGGCCAGCCCAGAGCCAGGCCAGGTGGCTCTCACTCCCTCCCACACGAGGCCACGCTGCCCGGAAGGAGGGGAGATGCAGGAGAAGAAACTGCCCCCTAACCCAGGGGAGGCCTGGCATTGGGGTGCCACTCGCTGCAGGGCCCACCCTGCCCGCCTGGCTGGCCTTTAACTCGGGCTGGGGGCAGCATGGGCCTCGGACGGATGGATGAGGGAGGTGCAGGGAGCAGAGGCCCTGGGTGCTGAGCATGAGCGCCCGCCTGCACCCGTGGGCACTGCCCTTCTCACCTTCCCTGTAGCCGAGGGAAAGCTGCAGCCCAGACCGGCCAGCAGGAGGGAGCCAGCACAGGGCACCCGCGTGTGCTCTGGGGCCTCGGCCACGGGCAGGGCTGAGAATCAGCTCAGGAGGGCCAGGCTCCCCTGCCGGCTCCGCAGGCTCCATAGGGACAGGCCGTCTCACCTAAAGGAGCTTCACTGCCTGGACTCGGCTGCAGGCCTGGCGCTATGTCCACAGCATCTCAGACCCAATGTCCCCTCCAAATGTGCCCTCCCCAAGCTCCCCTGACCCCTGACCCTGGGCCCTCTCCTTCAGTGTGACCACTCCCCAGTACTGCCCGGCCACCCTCATCTCCCCCCCAGGCACTGTGCAAAGCCACTCTTGGGCTCCAGGGCTGTGCCGGCCCCGCCCACCTCGCCCCACCCCGCCCCCTCCTCCGGTGCCCTCCCGGTGGCCCGTCCAGGCCCTCCCAGCCCTGTCCTGCAGTGGGGGAGACAGTGGTGGTGACAGCAAGGACATGACAGATATGCAAATTCAAGGACATGTCACTTCAACAGAGGGCAGCGGGCTCAAGGTCGGGAGCTGACGAGAAGGAGGCAAAGACGCAGGAGCAGAGCTCTGGCCTGTGATGCAGCCCCCGGCTGCCCAGTGCCAGAGCAGCCTCGCCCCGCACCCAGCCGTTGGCCTGGGCAGAGCAGCCAGCACAGGAAGACTCGTGGCCTCCCTGTCCCAGAGCAGGCCAGGAGCCGGGCAGCAGGCAGGGCCTCGCAGCTGCACAGGACGAATGTGCTCCCACACAAAGCTCCCCCTCCTCCCATCCCTCTTCCCCTCCGTGGTGGGGAGACACCCGCCTCGCCTGCACACCCGCGCCCCCACTGGGTTCTTGCTTCTCAAGCGCCTGGGGAGGCAGGGCCAACGTGCTCTGGCAGAGACCCACCAACAGAAGCAGCCTGTCCCGCAGCGAACCCGCAGGTTCAGCCTGCCACGCGTGGGCAGGCGCCCAGGGCTGAAGGCACAGGCCCCGGGGCACGGTGTGACCTGGGCAGGAGGGAGTCCTCACATCGAGGCAGCTCCTCTGTCTCTGGGAGCCAGGACTCGGCTTCTAAACCTCGTGCCCGCTCTGCTCCCACCGCGTTTCTGACAAGAAGGGACGTGGCTGCCAGGGCCCACCAGCCTGCAGGACACGTCATGAGGGACAGGAACTCCCTGGGCGGGCCGAGGCACCCCCTGCCTCCCTCTGCAGAGACCCCCAGGCGTGGCCCGGACTCACCATGTCCGCTCTCTGCTTCTGGCTGCCCAGCTCCTCGAGTGCCTGTGACAGCTGAGCCTTCAAGAAAAGACAGGAAGTGGGATTAGTGGGCCCCCCACCTCTGCCCCCCCAAGCAGACGATCCTGGGAAGAGCTGGCGCCTGGGGCGGGAGGGCAGCTGGGAGCCTGTGCTGGAGCGGCTGCGGCATCCTGGGAGGCAAGCTGGGTCATGTCCTGGGGGCAGGAGAGCAGTCGCCTCCTTGGTTCCGGAGGAGGGGGGGCCAACGTCCAGCAAACCCCTGACGCCCCGCCCACTGCCACCAGCAGGACTTGGGGACCAGGCGAAGGACCACCCACCCCGGTGCACAGACACGGAAGGATCCCTCCCTCGGCCCCAGACGCTCAGAGGCCATGCTGGGCACGCAGGGCTGACTGGTCTGGGCTCAGGGAACACTCACAGCAGGCGTTACACTGGGACCACGGCTGCAGCGGCAGCTGAGACTGGGGAGGACCCGCAGGTGTGCGTGCATGAGCCTGCGAGCCGAGCGGTGTGCACTGACGTCTGAGGGCCACACTGGACATCTGAGACCAAGGCCAAGTCTGCATCCCCACGTGTGACCTCAAAGGACCGGTCAGGGGCTCGGCGGGGCTGGGGGTGGGTAGGAGTTGTAGCTGTCACTGTGCGCGCCACCCCCTCCCCAGCATCGATTCAGCCAGCCAGCCAGCCACGGACGAGAATAGAAAAGATCGATGAACGAAGCTGGTTTTCAAAAAGATAAACAAAACTGACCAGCCGTGATCTGGATGAGCTGAGGGAAAGGAGGAACTCAGATAAATGAAATCAGAAACGAAGAGGAGACCACACTGGACGCCACAGACACACAGACTGCGAACAGCTACACCAACGCTGGAGACCTGGAGGAACCGGTCAGCTCCCTCCCAAACATGCCGCCTACCGGGCTGAGCCACGGCGAGGCGGGAATCTGGACGGACTGACGTCTCACAAGGGGCTGGTCAGAGACAGAGCTCTCTCCACAAGAAGGCCCAGGCCCGGGCGGCTCCCCCGGTGGTTCCACCAAACACACAGAAAACCAGCCCCAGTCCTGCACCTTGTCCGAGCCAGGCCCCGGTGCGCGGGCAGCACTGTCCACACATCCGCGGCCGGCAAGGACGCCACCAGGAAGGAAGCCACAGGCCAGATCCCTGCTAAACGTCGGTGCGAAATTCTCAAGACAGTATTAGCCAACGGAGCCAGCGACGAAGGGGTCACAGACATAACCGAGTGGCTATTTCACGAATGGTCAGCACCCACCAACCAAGCATGTGACTCACCAATGCACACACATGGATGACCATGATGTGAGCACGTCGATAGATGCAGAAAGCAGTTCCTTCATGATAAAAGTTAATGAGGTGCCAAAGGAATAGACTTCAACGTAACGCAGACCAGAAAGGACAGGTGCTGCTGATAGCACGCTCCGCGCATAAGCTCAGGCTGCCCCATGGTCAGAAACAAGACAAGGAGGCCACCCTCTCTCAGCACTGCTGTTCAGCACGGTGTGGGCGCCACAGCCACAGCCTCGGGCCACAGAAGAAAAGAGAAGGCATCCAAACAGGAAGGGAAAAAGGAAAATTACCTGCTTCATAGAAAACAAGACTTCCCCAGAAAACTATGCTAGGAAATTAATTCAGTGAAGTTGCAGCATCCTATATAATAAAGAGGTAATATGCCTCAGCCCTCACAGATGGCTGCCTACGACCAGGCTGGCAGGGGAGCTAGTGAGGGACCACCAAACAATTGAACAGCAGACTGCGTGGGGCAACCAGGCCGGAGCAGTTGGGGACGACCAGGTCGATGGGGGGGGAGGGTGCAGTTGGGGGCGATTAGGCTGGCAGGGGGAGCAGTGAGGGCCAACCAGGCTGGCAGGTGGGGTAGTTGGGGGAGATTAGGCTGGCGGGGAATGACAGTGAGGGCAACTAGGCAGGCAGGCAAGCGATTAGGAGCCAGCAGTCCAAGATTGTGAGAGGGATGTCCAACTGCGGGTTTAGGCCCGATCACACAGGGAGTCAGACATCCCCCAAGGGGTCCTGGATTGGAGAGGGTACAGGGTAGGCAGAGGAGCCGCCCCCTCCGCCCGTGCATGAATTTCATGCACCGAGCCTCTAGTTTTAAAATAATATACAAAATAAGTTGCATTTCTATACATTAACAACACACTACCTAAAAATAAGTAAGCAATCCCGTTTACAATGGCATCGAAAACAATAAAATCTCAGAAGTACATTTAACCAAGGAGGTGAAAGACCTGCACATTGAAAACCATAAGACATTGACGACAGAAACTGAAGAACAAGGGAAGACAGTCCACGTTCATGGAAGAAGTATTAATGTTAAGACGTCCGTATTGAGCTAGAGATGCCATGGTGCCCAGGCCAGACTGGGTCAGTGGACAGAGTGTCAGCCTCAGATGGAAGGATCACAGGTGCAATGCCAGTCAGCAGCACGCACCTCGGTTGGAGGCTCAAATTCCAATTGATGTGTCTCTGTCTCTGCCCCTCCTTCCCACTCTCTAAAAAAATCCTATCTAACAGAAGAGTAATATGCAAATTGACTATCACTCCAACATATAAGATGGCTGCCCCCATGTGGTCAAAGATCCTGCCCCTATGTGGACACAAGATGGGCACCACAAGATGACCAGCAGGGGAGGGAAGTTGGGAGAGACCAGGCCTGCAGGGAAGGGCAGTTCAGGGAGATAAGGCGTGCAGATGAAGGCAGTTAGGGGTGACCAGCTGGCAGAGGAGGGAAGTTGGGAGCGACTGGGCCTACAGGGAAGGGCAGTTGGGGGGGACCCAGGCTTAGAGGGGAGAGCAGTTGGGGGGGAACAGGCCTGCAGGGGAGGGCAATTAGGGGTGACCAGGTCTACAGGAGAGGGCAGTTAGTGGCGACAGGACTGCAGGGGAAGGTAGTTAGGGGCACACAGGCTGGCAGGGGAGCAGTTAAGCATCAATCAGGCTGGTAGGGGAGTGGTTAGGGGAGTAATCAGGTTGGCAGGCAGAAGCAGTTAGGGGAAATCAGGAAGGCAGGCAGGCAGGCAAGCAGCTGGGAGCCAGCAGTTCTGGATTGTGAGAGGGATGTCTGAAAGGGCAGGTAGACATCCCTCAAGGGGTCCCAGATTGGAGAGGGTGTAGGCTGGGCTGAAGGACACCCCCTCCCCGTGCACTAATTTCATGCACTGAACCTCTAGTGTGTGTGTGTGTGTGTGTGTGTGTGTGTGTGTGTATAAATGGCCTGGCCGGTGTAGTTCAGTGGTTGAGCATTGACCTATGAACTAGGACGTCACGGTTCAATTCCTGGTTAGGGCACAAGCCCAGGTTGCGGGTTTGATCCCCAGTAGGGGGTATGCAGGAGGCAGCCGATCAATGCTTCTCATCATGGATGTTTCTGTCTCTTTCTCCCTCTCCCTTCCTCTCTGAAATTAACAAAATTATATTTTAATAATTAAGTTAAGTAAATTAATGGAAGAATGTCCTCAGATGACGTTTAACAAAAATAAAAATTAAAGAAATAAAACTTCAATGGCAATTTTGACAGAAATAGGAAAAAGTAATTCTAAAACTCTTATATTATAGAACACAAAAGACCCCAAAGAGTCCAAGCAATCCTGAGAGAGGAATGCCACTGGAGGCACCGCACTTCCTGACCTCTGATTATACTGCAGAGCTATCCGGGTCAAAGCAGCGTGACGCTGGCGTAAACAGACACTGTGGTCGGGAGAACAGAAGAGACAGGAGACGAGAAATCACCCTGCACACCCACAGTGCCCCCTGGCGAGGAGCCGCAGCCACGCCCGGAAAGGAGGGTCTCCCCGTCCACGGTGCCAGAGCCACGCAGCTCTGAGGGGAACGCGGGACAGAGCCTGCCGCTCGCCGTGTCAGTCTCCCGGACACGACACCAAGCGCACAGGCAACAAAGGCCACGAGGAACCAGGGGACCACAGCAGCGGAGCCGGCAGCAGGACGCGAGGCCGGGCAGAGCTGCAGACCGCACCCCGGCAGGTTCCGCCTTGTGTCCACGAGGAGCCTGCGGCTCAGCAGCAGGACAGGTGCCAATGGGCATGGGCACAGGAGTGAGAAAAGCCCCAGAGCGCACGGCCCCGGTACCTGGAAAGGCGCTCAGCACCCCGCCAGCGGGAGCCCTGAGCCACAGCCACAGCCACAGCCACAGGCGGCGCTGTGGGAGGGCACGTAAATGGAGCAGCCACTACGGAACTAAAATTAGAACGAGCCATATGGCCCACAATCCGCTCTGGGAGCATGGCCAAAGGAAATACAGTCTGCACCTCCAAGAAACAGCAGCGCCCCTGCTCCTGCAGGCCGCCTCCCGGAGTGCGACACGGGAGCGCCCCGCGCTGTCCGCCGAGCGGGAGCCGGTGTGGCACTGCCAAGCGCACTGCGGACCTTAGGGAAGCAGACGCTGCCACTGGTGGCGACAAGGCGGGACAGGAGGACGCAATGCTAAGGAGACAGCCGACCAGAAAGAAAACACCCAGGACGCCACTGCTCTCTGACAGCCTGCGGAGCCGCGGGCACAGCAGCGCGCGGCTGAGAGGGCAGGGGGTGCTAGAGGGCGAGGGCAGAGCGCACACTCCCGGGGGGTGGGCGCCTGGGACCTCAGGTGCAGCCTGACAATGACAGCTAATCACAGGGACTGCACCTCCAACTGGCCGGAAAGGAGCTCTCCAAGGTCCGGTAGAGAGAGGGAGGAACCAGGCGGGCGGTGGCCGTGGAGTCAGCCGGTGTGTCTGTCTCGCTGTGTGTGCACGTGCCCGTGAGACGCCCAGGACAGCCTCCATGCACACGGCCCCACGTGTCACTCACACCCATCGAGCTGGTGCCTGGTCTCCGCCCGCGTCACCACCTCGCCTGCTGGACACCGCGCCCTTCTGTGAAGCCGGAGAACTAAACTGAGGGGCACCTGAGGGCCTGGCCGCCGGCGGCTGCCCCCTCCCCCCTGAGGCCACTGCAAAGCCCTCCCTCAGCCTGGCCGGAGCCGCCGTGTTGCTGGGTGCTGAGCAGGCCACCGGCCCACGTCACACCGTGCGCCGGGCCGCTCCCTTCCTGCTCGCCCGCTTAGCAGGTGGCTCGACTTTAACTGATGGAGTTCCACTCTGCTCCGCCGGTGCCCTGGCAGGAGGAACACCTTCAGGGGCCAGGAAAAGGACTCTGGCCCGGTGGGTGCGGGGTGGGCGCGGGGTGGGAGAGCCGGCGGACTCTGGAGGGAGACGCTGCTCTGAACGCTCGCCCACTGGGCGGGGGACACGGGCGCACGATGCTGCCCACTGTTCTCAGCTCCTCCGGCTGCAGCCTGCAGCCGGCTCCCCCCGGACCTCCCGCCGCCGGCAGCCCGTCATCTGTTTTAATTAAATAAATTGGGAAACAAACCGGGCTGGGATGCGAGGCAGCAGCGTGCACTGCATAGCGATGGCCCGCAGCAAAGAGGGCGCGGGATGCCGCTCCGGCACCAGCACTTGATTAAAGGGAATAAATAAAACCGGGCCAAGCGGCACAGGCTGCAGACGGCACTGGGATCTCCCGGCTCATCCACTTGGTTTTACTCAAACGTGTCCGCGAGCCAAACCTGCTCCATTAGGGCCGACCCGCAGCCCACCCGGAGCCCTGCTCTCTGCTGAGCGGCTCTGCCCTCCCGGGGCCCACGTGGCTCCGCGTCCGAGGGGCCGGTGGCCGCAGCCCCGAGGGAGGCGGCCTAGCCGCCCTGCACCTCCCCCAGCAGCAGGTCCCAGAACACCGGACAGGGCTGTGCCCTCGATGGCTGTGCCCAGTCCAGTCCCGTCTTGTCGGTGAGTCTTACTGGCCCGCAGGCAGCTTCCAGAGGCAGTGAGAGCTCAGTGGCCGGCTGAGACCAGGGCCCCGGCCACAGTACTGGAGAGAGAGCTGCCTGGTCTGCGCAGGAGGAAGAGCCCCATCCCGTCCTGTCCGTCCCCTTGCTTTCCGGGGCTCCCTGGGTACACCCCAGTCCCACCCCAGCCAGAGAGCAGGATGGGCGGCTCTGTCTGCTGCCCCCTGGTGGAGGCCAGGAGGTGAGCAGCTGTCAGCAGGAGTGGCTGGGCTCTGGGCAGAGCTCCAGGGCGATACCCTGGGAGCACTAAGTGCTGCCACTACCTCTGCTCCCTCAGGGGGCACCACCTGGAGGCAGTCAGCCTCTCCTCACAGGGCTGACCCTCCCGAGGCCCAGCCCAGGAGTGCCGGCTCCCACCGTGTGCCCTGGGCCTCCCACTCAGCACTGAGGCCTGGGGTCGCTTGTGGAAGTAAAGGGGGTCTGCTGTGCAGAACAGGGTTTGGAGGGTGTAGGGGAAGGACCACCGCCCTGTCCCGCACACCCAGAGCCAAGAGCCATGACCTCTCAAAGCCCTGGCCGTGAGCGCCCCTGCTGGGCGGCTGCAGACCAGCGCCCAGAGCACCGAGGCTGCCCCTGGGTGACCGCCCCGGGGACGGTGGGCTTTAGGGAGCAGGAGCGGCGGGCAGGATCTCGGTCACAATGAAGCCCTGGGGGCAGGGTGGCCTGGGTGGGGGAGGAGCCAGCACAGGGCCGCCTGCCCGTCAGCACGTGTGCAGGTGGAAGGGGGGCCGATGGGGGCCCCAGTGTTGACGGCGCATGCGCCCGTGGCCGTGGCCGAGCAGAGCAGAGCAGAACATGGCAGGCGTGGTTGTGGAGCCCGCCGAGCCTGGTCCCCTCCCCGGGTCCTCCCTCTGCTCCAGGAGGCAGAGGGAAGCCAGGTGACCGAAGCTGACCATGGCAGTAGGGACTTTCTCTGCCGAACTGGACCGTCCAGGCAAACCAGGCTGAGTGTCCCCTGAGGTGGGACTGGAGAAGTGGAGGCAGCGGAGAGGTGGCCCAGCACCAGCTGCCTCAGACCCCCAAAGGGACGGCTAGGCCCCAGCTGACAGCCTCAGGCTGTGGCAGGTGTGAGCAGGGGACCACGCTGGGCAGGGAGCTCCGAGGACACTACCAGCCCTTGTCCCCCGACGTAGTGACACCTGAACACAGGCCCTGGAGGGCAGGCAGTCCGCCTCGGGCTAAATGGGCAGGGGCAGCCAGGGAGCCCTCCATGTGGCAACGCCAGAACCCGCCCTGTGCACCTCCCGTCGGCGTATGGAGGCTGTGCGCCGGGAGGAGGGCTGCGGGCTGTCCCAGCATGGCCTCCCGGCCTCCTCCTGCAGAGCCCGAGCACACTCACCTCCATCTCTGAGCTGTGGGCGTGCACTTTCTGCACCATGTCTTCGGCCTCGCGCATCCGCCGGGTCAGCTGGGGCGAGTACTCGGCCGGGGTCAGCTCGCTGTCGTAGGACCCCAGGATGGCGCGCATGCCGTCCCGCTCCTGTGGACACAGAGGGCAGGGGTCAGGCCAACGGGGCAGGGCAGGATGTGACATGGAGGGGCAGTGTGAGGGAAGACGCCCCGCGAGCAGCAGGCGGCTGGTCAGGTGGGCCCCACCCCGCCAGTGCCAGGGAGCTGGGCTGTGTGGCCGGGGCTGCAGGTCAGAGACCCGCAGGCTGCTGTCTGCTGCGTCCCCAGCCAGGCAGAAGGTCTCCACGGTCACAGCCAGCACCCTGCCTCGTGGGACTTCCCACGTCTCAACGAGGTCAGGACCTTTGGCCCAATAACAGCCAGGTTCCCAGGAGGGAGAACCCCGTCAGCAGGGAAGCAGCAGGCACCCAGCTGGACCGAGAACAGACACGCTCCTTTCTGCCCAGCGCACCCCAGAGGGTCCTGGGTCCCAGAGGGAACGGCCTTTGGACCTCACACACAGGGCCCTGATGGACACAGCCCAAGTCAGTGGTCAGCAAACCTCGGCTCTCGAGCCACATGCGGCTCTTTGGCCCCTTGAGTGTGGCTCTTCCACAAAATACCACGGCCTGGGCAAGTCTATTTTGAAGAAGTGGCGTTAGAAGAATTTTTAAAAAATGTGGCTCTCCAAAGAAATGTCAATCGTTGTCCTGTTGGTATTTGGCTCTGCTGACTAATGAGTCTGCAGACCACTGGCCCAGGCTGCAGGACAGACCCTGCGCCAGCTTCCGCCCAGGCCCGCGCTCATTCGTCTGTTTCTGGTCCGAAGTGGTGATCGGCAGGTCTCCCTGCACAGCTGGGAGGTCAATACCAGCCCAGGGGAGGCCCACACCACGGCCACGGAGCCGCCTCCTCCACGTGGCAGGCAGCCCTCTCCGTGGACGGCGCATCCCTTCCTGCAGGCGGAGTTGAGATGGGGGACAGCTGCTGGGAAGGCTGGTCCAGCCCTCCTCCTGTCCCTTCCCCCTGGCAGGATGCAGGGACAGCCCACCAGCCGGCTCACAGGCAAATGCAGAGACCTGGGGCGAGGCCCCGCCCCTCCCCTGCTCCAGCCGCCGGCCCCTCAGGTGTGAGAGGCGGCGGTGCGGCCGCACAGCCCTGCCAGCGCCACAGCCGTCCTGTCTCCCCATCAGCCCGCGCCGCTCTCCCCCCACGGCCTCTGACTCAGCCGCCACCCAGCATGGACTTTGTAATTAGTTGATGACAAAAAATTCAATAAGTGAGAAATTAAAGTTACAAATCCAGCTGGAACTGGTCACATATCCGTGGAAAATTTGTTTTCACAGGAAGGTTTATCAAGTGTCATAATTTTATTGAAATCCTCTATCTTCCCACTGACTTTTATGGCTCCGAGCTGGTTACCGAGCCGCACGCCAGGCTGGGGAGGGGTTTCCTTCATAAACACGCCGTGATCACGCCGTTATTGGCCATAAATCCCACCCGCGCCTGCCGCTCGGCTCCAGCGCAGCCTGGCCGGGGCCAGCAGAGAGGAAACTGTAAACCGAAAGCTGCTGTTTGCACCTTTCCGAGAGATTGTTTGGTCGCTGAACTGTGCTGTGTGATCGGATAACGACGTTTTAATGGCTGGTCCCACTTGTGGGCGTTTGCTTCGTTTCCACTCGAGCGAGCGTGGCCACTAACCATTGCGCAGCCTGCGCCCAGGCTGCGGGAAGCCAGGACACTCGCCCAGCAGCCCAACAGGACGCGAATGCGAGGAGGAGGCCGCCTGCAGGACCAGCGGGCACAGGTGGGCAAAGTGCCCAGGCCTGCCCAAGTCAGAAACAGGCTGGGCCCAATCCTGGCTTCACACTGGCACGCTGTGTGCCCTCCGGAGAAACACTCGGCCCCTCTGAGCCTGAGTGCTGACTGTGGAGGGGCAGCGCAGAACCCTCAGATGGCCGTGGCCACCGCGCTCCCGTGGTCCTCCCCACAGCACTTGCTCTCTAACCGACAACGGCCAGGGCGGGCAGCAGGGGTCCGGGAAGGCCAGCCGCTCTGCTCCACTGTCCAGCACCCACTTCGGAAGGCCCTCAGTACTTCACACCCCACTTCTCCGGGGAAGAAAGAGCGAGGTGAAGGGCCCGCCAAGGTGCCAGAGCCTCGAGCACCCAGCCCACCTGCCGCCCACTCCTGTGTGCTGGCAGCACCGGTGCGCGCCGAGGCCGTGGCTCCATCCCCGCCTGTGCCTCCTGCCGCGCTCCACCTCCCGCCACAGCCACAGCCACAGCCACAGCCACGCCACAGCCACAGCCACGGCCACAGCTGCGGCCGGAGTCACTGCTGCCGGGGGAGCCAGCCCAGCTGCTGTGGGAGGAGTCCCAGGGGCCCTTCCCACAGTCCCCGCTCCTCCTGCCCCAGACCCCTGCACAAGTGCACTGCCTCCCCACCACTCAGTCACTCCACACCGCTTTTCTTCCCCTCTCCAAACGCTTTTACTGATTTCAGAGAGAAGAAGGGAGAGGAGGCGGTGGGCTGGCTCTCTGAGGACCCGGCGCTGGCTCCTGGGACTCAGTGCCTCCCTGTGTGAAAGGCCAAAGGCACTGGGGAAGGGGCTTGAGGTCGGGGCCTCTCGACAGCTGTCCGCCACCTGCACACAGCGGAGCAGGAGACACCCAGCCGCAGGCCCTGGGGCCGCGCACACTGACCAGGCCCTGGCCAGACGGGCTCGGCCAGGAGACCGAGGCCCGGGCTCGGATCCGGGAGGGAGCAGAGGAGAGGAGGGAGGGCGTGGGAAGGGGCGCCCGGGGCCTCTGAGCTGGCAGAGACGAGGGTGACCTGGGAGCCGAGGCTGGCAGGAAAGACCCCCTCCCCCACGCTCCCGGCCGGCCGGCCAGCCGTGAGCGCTGGGAAGTCCGCCTCAGGCCGAGGGACGGTCAGGGGGTGATGGGGCCACCCCGCCCTCCACACCCCACACGCAGGGAAGCTGAGCCGGCAGTTCCAGGCCAGGCGGAGGAAATGGCGGCAGCTAACGGTAACGAGGCCGCTCAGCAGATGCGAGTGACTCAGAAGCAATTCCATTACCTTCCGTGCAGCAGCGCGAATACAGCGCCCCGAGTGCTTTTCCCGCTTGGCTTCCCCTCGGAGATAAGGCTGACACCACCTGCTCCCGCGGCACCATCAGAGTGGGGCCCGCGGTCCCCCACAGGCAGCCTCCCCTCGGAAAGCACAGGGACCTGGACCCGTGCCTGTCCTCGCAGAGCACACTGAGGACAGGTTTCTGTGGACTTTGGAGAGAGTGGGAGGGACGGAGGGCGAGTGGGACGGAGAGAGACACAGACTGGCTGCCTTCTGCATGCATCCTGGTCCAGGCCAAGGTCAAACTGCCAACCCAGGTACGTGCCCTTGACCAGAAGTCGAACCCACGACCCTCCAGTGCACAGGCCGACGCTCTAACCATCCAGCAGCCAGCCAGAGAGAAGTGCCTAAGCTCTCCCAATGAGCTGGTCCGTGGTAACAAGCACCATATAGGAGAAGAAAGGAGAGAGAGAGAGAGAGAGAGAGAGAGAGAGAGAGAGAGAGAGAGAGAGAGAGAGAGAGAGAGAAACGTTGATCGCTTGCCTCCCATACGCACCCCAACCAGGAATTGAATTTACAACTAGCTATGTGCCCTGCCTGGGAACCGAACATTTGGTGTACGGGACGACTCCAAATGCCCAGCCACCCGACCAGGGTCAGTGACAGAGTTTTCAACCAGCGACCTTCCAGGTGAGTAAGGAGGAAGGCCCGGCCCCAGGCCATGCCACACCCCAGTGGCTCTCCATGGCCGCGCTGTCTGGTCCTCCGGCTGAGCCGCATCCTGCCTGTCCCCAAGACCACCTCGCCTGCTCTGCTGTATTTCCACTCCCACATCCCGCCAGCCTCCTTAGAGACCTGTGGCCGGCCAGCCGTCTGCTGCTCGCTGAGCTCATTCCTGCTGGGCTCCCCGGCCCTGAGCAGCCCTGGAGGGCACAGGCCAGGGACCGTGGGAGCTGGCGCTGTCCTCCCTGCAGCCCTGGCACCTGTCCTGCGCCCACGAGCGCCTGGTGCAGGGAGCAGGCTGGTCCCCGCGGCCCCACAGGCTCCGCCGTGAGTCACTGAGGCCCGGTGGCCTGACTTCCTGTGTCATCCCCCCGCCACCCACCCACACGCAGCCGGAGGGCGGGACGGCTCTGTGCTTCTCCCCAGCAATCCGTGTTCTCACAACTCCACCTCCCAATAAAAAGCTCTCCGACACCTACTGTGGAGGAGTGGAATCAATTGAGATTTCCTGAAGCAATTTCCCTCTGCGTTCACACGGATCCGTTACAGATCCGTCTCATTTATGAGGCTGTGTAATGCCTCCCCCAGCATCCACTCCCCCCAGCAGGGCCCCCCTGCCCCCCGCCGGCAGCGTGGGCGCCCGGGGAGCGGTGTTTGGCCTGATGCTCGAGCAGGGAAGGGCAGGGCTGCCGCCGCCCTAGTCCCCACACCAGCACTGTCCCTCAGACAGGCGCTGCAGCCGAGGGAAGAGGAGGCTCCTGCCTGAGCGACCGCAGCCGCCGGCCTGATCTCCAGGAGGACGATCTCCATTCCTCCCGGCGAATTTACTGAAAAACCGCCGTGAGAGGATGCAGTTCTACCTGTGTGGCTCGAGGGCTGCGGTCAATGACTAACCCTCCCGGCCTCAGCTGAGGCCCCAGGTGCTAAGGTCACCTGGCAGGACACTGCGGCTCACTGCCTACTCCCCATCCAGCCTCGGGGTCACTATGATTCTCACCTCCTTGGAGTGGCCTCCACTTACAAAAACAAAACACCCCTTACCGCAACTGCACCCCATCGGGTACCTCGGGGGCTTTCCCAGGCTGCAGGGCAGCGGGTCGGGGAGTGGACAGGAGCCTCAGCGGTGCCCCAGGACGGGGCCTGCTGGGGGGAAGGGTCCCAACACACTCTGCTCCGCACTCTGGCCATTACCACAGCTTCACACTCACTCGCGATTCTCTGCTGCTCCAGCCAGGCCAGCTCCACGGGGAGGTGAGATCCAGACCTTCGCCCTCTGCGCCTGTCTTGTCAGACACCCAGTACCTGGCAGGGGAAGGTGTTAAACATCTTTGCTATCACAGCCCTGGGAGCCCTGGGAGGAAGGCCCTGTGCCTCACCGTCCAGGTCCCTCGGGGCGGAGGGCACCGGACAGGAACAGACAGCTCCCTCTGTGTCCTCGCACCACAGGGCCTGGGCAGCAGCCCCGAGGCACTGGGAGGCCACAAGGCCTCTCCTGAATACTGGCCACTCCAGGCCCTTCCCAGCCTGCAGGTGGGGCAGGGGGATTGCAGTTGTGCCCCTTTGCCCACGGCCCTGACTGCTGAAGTAAGAGACTCCCGCCAGGGCCCTCAACCTGGCCCTCTGCTGCCAATCCAGCTGAGGGGGCGGGGCTAGAGCTGCCAAGGACACGCCCCTGACTGCAGCACCCCTGCCTGCTCCGCACAGCAGCCTCCTCAGAGCTGACCAGGCCGTTCACTCAGTGTCCCCCCTTCAGGGCTCCCCGGCCTGTGGGAGCAGGACTGGGCTCAGCGCCTCCCTGAGGAGGAGAGGAGGGGGAGGAGGAGGCTGCTGGTAACTGGGAGGGCTCCGTGCAGGAGTGCAAGGGCCAGTGCCCCAACAGCAGCTGGGCGGTGAGCTGCTCCCCCAAACCAAAAGCAAACAGCTGCACGCTCCCTGGTCCCACAGGGCGCCAGCCCCCTCACCTCCAAGTCTGAACATGATGGCAGCTCACCCTTGGGTCCCAGGCCTGTCCTTGCCTCCCAGACACAGAAGTCTCAGCTGCTCTTCAAAATCGCCCTCAGCTCCTTCAGCTACTGGCCTCATCGAGGTCCCGGGCACTGTGCCAGGTGCCACCCTAAGCACCTAAACTAGTGCCCAGCACAGCTCCTGGCTCAGGAGCGACTCTGGATAGATGTGAGCGACAGCAGATGGGGACTGGCTGGAAGGTCTATGCGTGATGTCACTCAGCCTTCCTCCGCCCGAGGAAGGGTGCCTCCGCCAGGTTACAACGATGCCGCCTCCACCACGGCGGCCCCAGGGGGCACGGGGCTGAAGGAGAAGCATGTGGTGCCCATCCTCCCTGCCCACCTGCCGCCAGCCCCACCCAGCAGAGGGCGGTGCCTGGAGGGGACTGCATTCCTGAGGACACACACCTGACACCGATCCAAGGCTGGGCACTGCACCTGAAGCGTGCCCCCCCCCGCCCCCCCCGCGTCCTTCCAGCAACCTGTCACACTGTGCCTGTGCCTGCAGACGCGGAGCCGAGGGCTGAGGAGCCGTCACCTTCATCAGGACAGGCTCGGGGACAGCTTGCCTAGCGAGTCTGCTCCCGGCTCTGCATCTCCTTGTTTACAAGATTGCTTATGCAGAGACACCGCCATGCATAATGCATCCCATTACGCGGCCAAGACGCAGCCTTCCCAGAGAAGATTCAAGTCAGCCACACAGACAGCTCAGAGGGTGTTTTTTAAAAGCCCGAGCCCTGACTTGGAGAAGTGTCTGCCTCCGCCTCCGCTGTCCACGGACGGAAGCAGTGTAAGCACAAGGCCAGCCTCACCTCGCGTTTCTGCGCGGTGATCGCCTGGAGCTGACACCTTGCTCCCTCTCAGGTGGCAGGCCGATTAGCATGTAAATAGCTGGCAGATAGGAGAAGTGAAAGCCAGGAAGCTCTTTAATTAACTTTAATCCTCTGAAGCCCACGCAGCAGTGGCTCTGACAGCTCTCCAGCCCTCCTTGGGATCCCCCACCCCCGGGGCCTGGGGATCCCTGAGGGGGGCTGGAGAGGGCCAGCGGCAAAGTGACATTTGGGTGTCCAACCCACCACGTGCTGTGTGACCGGCACTGGGACTGGGATGCTCTCGCAGCCAGGCCAGGCGGGCAGCGGGTTCCCACCTGCTGAGCACGTCCTGGTCGCAGGTCCTCATAGACAGCCCTGCACGTGGGTCCCTTCCCCTGCAGGCGGCGGGGCCCAGCCTGGCTCTTCCTGCTCGGCAGCACCCCCCGGCCAGATGGCAGCAGTGCGGAGTCCATGGTGGCTGAGCCCAGAGCCACAAGGCCCAGGCCGGCCGCCGCTGCCGCAGCACGCCCCCTCGGCAGCAGCACAGGCTGCCGGCGGCGGGCTGGGAGTGACGCGGGACAGCCCGGCTTCCTGTATGCTGAGGGCAGCTGCAGGGAGCCGCTGAGGGCCGTGGGGAGGCGGATGTCCAGGCCAGCGGAGGGAAATGGCCGAAGCACACCTGCCGGCTGTTCCAAGGAGGCGCTCCTGTTGGCTCGTGGGCGCTCACTCGGCCTGCCCCCCTTCTCCGCAGAGCATCCCAGTGCCGACGCCGGGCACTCAGAGTGCCATCCTCACGGGCTGGTGGGGGACCGAGCTGCTCGCAGACACAGCACGAAAGGGACTGCGCCCACCAATGTCCCCAAGCGGAGGCTGGTGAGACCACCACCTCCTGGGACGGGGTTTGACTGAGTCCCGCAGAGGACGGGGCCATGTGTCCCCTGATGCGCTCGCTC
The DNA here is from genome assembly GCF_014108245.1 of Pipistrellus kuhlii. Classification (NCBI taxonomy): domain Eukaryota; kingdom Metazoa; phylum Chordata; class Mammalia; order Chiroptera; family Vespertilionidae; genus Pipistrellus; species Pipistrellus kuhlii. The sequence continues at coordinate 209,184 of NW_023425584.1, forward strand.
CTCAGCCAGGCCCCAGAGGCCGGCTCCAGGTGCTCGGGGAGCACGGACGACACAACGAAAACTAAATGCAAACCTTCTCCGGGCCCTGGGAGGCCAGCACACTCAACTGGGCGCCGGCTCCTGTAGCACAGGGCGGAGCGGGCTGGCTGTCAGCAGGCAGCTCTGGGGGACAGCACCCCCCTGCGAGCAGCGCCCCCATCCGCCCTGGCTGTTTGCCAAGCCAAAACCCGGGCCCTACCTACTATCTGTTTCCGAAAGCCCAGGCACTCGGACCCGGGTCCACAGGCGGGCGCAGGGCCCCGCCCACTGCCCGGACCCTCCAGCGCAGAGGCTGGCTGCTCACAAGCACCTCCTAGACTGCAAGTGAACTCGAAGGGGCCTCTTCAGGAACTGTCCGGATTCCCCCACCTTCTCTAGAAACCAGGCCCCGCGCAGGGATGGTGCCTGGGTGCCAGCTTGGGAACCCACGGCCCAGAGCCGAGGTCCCGGGTGGGGGGCTGGCACAGCAGCGCCAGCACCACCCCGTGCCCAGGCCTCCCAGCAAACCGACTCCTAGAGAGCGGCGCCCTAACGCCTCGGTCAGGCCAGGGCAGAGCGGCCTCCACCACACACAGGTCCCGCGCACAGAGGGCAGGGCAGTGGCTTCCGCCAGCCAAAGCCTGGTGGTCACGCCTGCGGCCTGGGACTCCCCTGCATGGACCCACTGGACAGACTGAGACAAGACTCCGTACTCAGCGAAGGAGGAGGCTGTCAGGGCGAGGGCTGATTCCACAGCGGACCCCAAGGGCACCTCCGAGCTCCCTTCACTGTCCCCACCGGCTGGGCCAACAGCCCCAGCCAACCTCTCCCTTCCCAAGCCCCAGGAGCTGCAGGCACGTTATTTCTACGCTCCCTCTTGAGACACAGGGCAAGGCTGGCAATGACCTCCAGCAAAACAAGCGTTAGAATTCCGGAAAGGGGCCCGATGTTGCCCTTGCCCTGCCCTCAGCCCAGCGTCCAGAGCGGACACCGGTCGCCCAGCGCCGAGTGGTGCTGCAGACCCGTGGGGACGAGGCTCCTGCACCCAGTCCCAAGATCACACTGGGTGGCGGGTCTGGAGGACGTGCCTCCTCCCCCTGGCCTTGGACGGGGCTGGTCTCCACAGGAAGCTGACCAACGAGAGCTGGCGGCACCGCGCTCTCTGCGCTGCCGCCATGGGATGATGGATGGTGTTTAATCCTCCCGCCGGGGACACTGCGCCTGTAAATACGTTCCAGCTTCCTTGCTGGTTAATGACTATTTCAGTAACCCGGCCGGTCTTTGTCTACTGGGGGATTCTGGGAAAAGCAACTAACCTGCAAAGAACCACCGGCTTTGAAAACACGCTCACATGCACTCACACACACACATGCCCATACACTCATAAAGGTGTAGGCACACACATGGACAACCACTCTTACGTGTACACACATCACATCGCATACACACCCACGTGTTCTCTCACATGCATGCACTCTGACATCCACTCCAGGCATGGGCGGTGGCAGACAGGCCAGTGCCCGTCCAGCCACAGCCTCCTCCTCCATAAAAGGGACATGGCAAACACTAACTAGAATTCTCAGAAGGACTTGTCAGTGGGATTATGAGAAAAGCATTAATGGAAATGCAGTGATCTGGTGAGCTGGTTAGCAGTCACCGCTACCCACGCGTGCTGCTGCGAGGCCCAGAGCGCAGCAGAGCCTTTCCCGGGAAGAAGCCGTGTAAGGAGGCAGGCGCCGCCGCACGGGAGCAGGCCCGGCACAGAGCAGGCCTGGCGGCGGGGCAGCCAGCGCGTGCCTCTCCCACGTGAAAACCCAGTGCGTGTGGGCACTGGATAAGCCCCGCGAGGCTGGCCAGGTGCCGAGTGAGGCAAGTCCCCCGGCTGGGAGGAACCACTGCCCAGGCGAGCCGGAAAACCACGCAGCCCGATGGGGATCTGCCAGCTCCTCGGGCCCAGCACTTGCACGGTGTGGCCTCACCCGAGGAGACCTGCTGGGGGCAGAGGTCGGGGGAGAGAGCTGCCCATGTACCAGAAATGCCGACCGGCCCTCTGCAGGCCGCCCAGGCCGTGCCCCCCCGGCCGGGGCCGCAGAGGAGCCCGACACCCTCAGCATCTGAGCCGGCGCCGGGAGTGGCTGGAGGCGGCCCAGCAGCAGCGAGACGCGGCTATTTTTAGCTGCACACTTGAGAGGCAGCTGGCAGGGAGCCATGTCTTTGGCGTGACCATCAATTTTCACCTGCAGCCACTTCCTTTCCTCTCAGGATGAAGGTTATTCAAAGATTTGGATTTCTTCGAAATTGAGTTAAGAGAGAACAGGTCTCCACACGACGAGAGGGATTCTAATCGTCAGCAAGGACACGAGGCAGGCACAGCCATCCTCCCAGGCCTGCCGGACCCTCAGCCTCCGCAGGACACCGCGGGCGGGGAGGGGAGGGCCGGGCCAGCGCTGTGCCACCACGCCTGCTCCCCGTGCCTCAGTCTCCCCCAGTCAGTCAGGGCCCTGCCCCGGGACGGCAGCCGCGTCGTTAGGGCTTGGTGCCTCCGCCTGGGACACCCAGGATAGGGGTGTCTGAGGGGCGAGCCCACGCCATGTGCACGGAGAGGAAGGTGGCCCTGACCCTGGGACCAGGTCACAGGCGAGCAGACAGCTCCCCGGTGAGACAGCATTTCCGTGCAGCATGTTAGAAACGCAAACATGATGGGGGGTGAAACAGCAGGTTACCCACACCCGTCCCCTTCCACCTCGGGCCACGATGGTGCCCCCTCCGCATTTCGGGGGGCTGGGAACGGGGCGTAGAGCTTTGAGACGGAGTGAGCGGATGGCCGTCTGCAGACAGGGCAGGAGTGAGCGCTTAGGTGTTTCCTCTGGGCCCCAAAGACCACAGCTTTGAGCGTTAAAAAGACAGGCATCCGTGAGAACCTTTTACTAGATTAGCGAGCTGGTCAGCTGGCTTAGTGTGTCGTGTGCATGTATGTGGTATGTGTGCAGGGGTGTGTCTCTCCCGCCAGCCCGCCCCCCCGGAATGTAGCTGTACCAGGGCCCTGACACCCCGTCACAGCGCCTCCTGTCCAGCGGACGTGGCAGTGACAACAGAGATGGGGGGGAGGGGAGGCTGTGAGGCCCTCAGCGATGGCTCCTGTAACTGAGCCAGCTGACCAGGCCAGGGCCTTGCCCCTTCCGCGGAGGAGGCAGCAGGAGGACATTTGAAGTGTCTGCCCTGGGGGGCCGCCCACCACGCCCAGGCTTCCGAGGCAGCGCCTGGGCCTGTGAGGCGGGGAGGCCAGCATCACACGACAGCTTCTCAGAGGACGGCGGGCCCGGCGATGGCTGGCAGAGACCCACGGCGCCGAGTGCTGGCACCGGCTGGCTCTGTAAGCTCCGGCGTCAGGAGGCCAGCAGCGAGGAGCGTACGCTCCATCAGGAACCACGAAGAGGGCTCGCCTGCCGGACCGCGCTCCTGGGGCCGCCGCTCGGCCCGGCCCGGCCTGGAGGAGCAGCTGGGGGCAGATCCGGGTTTTTCCTTCCCGTCTCCTAAGATGTCAGTGTCCGGGGCGGCATCTTAATGAGCTCCACACAAACACTCAGCCTGCTCTCCAGGGACTCGCCTGTGTAGCAGAGCTCACAGCTCTTCAGGCAAAGAGCAGACAAGAGCGCATCTGCCCAGCACGTCTGGACATGGCGAATCCTCACTCCAAACACAGTGAGGAGGGAGGGGGAGAGAGGGCCGCCCCCAAAGGACCCAGGACACACCGGGGCCCACAGAGCTGTCCAACGGCCTCAGCCCACAGGGGCACTGGCTTGGAGAGCTCTTGACAGCACGCCGGAGCCCTCCTGCCAATCAGGCCACCACCACAGCCTACCGCTCCCCCTACCCCTTGCCCCCTGACGCTCTGCCTGAGCTATGGCTGAGTAGGGCTGAGCCAAGTGTGAGGACGAGGCACGTGAGACGTGTTCGTTTAGCATAGTGGAGATCCGGGCAGACGTGGGTGCCGGAGACAAAACACAAGTGGCGGAGGGGGGCTGGACTGGGCGCTGCTGACTGAGCGGCCCAGCCTGACCGGCGACCGCCACCTGCCGCCCTGCCCGGCCCCCGCAGCCGTACCTTGGTCAGCAGCAGCACCCGCTTCTGCAGCCTGCGGGCCAGCGCCTCATGCGTCTCACGCTTCTTCCTCTCCTCCAGCAGCTGAGCGCTGACCTGGCGGACCTCCTCCTGCAGCTGCTGCCTCACCTTGTCCAGCTCCCGGACGCTGCGGACAAGGCAAAGGGCAGAGGGTGAGGCTGGGCCATGGCAGCACCCCAGTCACGGGCCCTCCAGGCCCAGCCACGTCACTTGGTCTCAGAACAGCCGCGCGTGCAGCCGCTGGCATTTCCCCGAACAGTCCTCGGGGCCTCAGAGCGTCTGCCCCCCGCAGACCCAGGCGACCCAGCAGCGGCCCCACACACAACGGGAACCGAGGCCTGAGGGGCTCCAGCGCCAGAGCAGTCACGCCGGGTGAGCAGCTCCGTGCTGCAGGGAGCCGAGCCCCAGCCTGGAGTAGCTGAACCCCAACCTCAGCCCTGACACCGACGCGGGCCCATGTGCTCTCGGCCAGCTCCGGAGCCGCTCTGCCGGCCCGGGCCCTGCCCTTCCTCTCACCTCTGCTCCTAGCATCCTGCCCTGTGCTCGCAGCGCCCGCCCTGGGTCCGTGGCGGCCATCCCTCAGACCCCAGACAAGGATGGACACTTGGCTTAGAGCCTCTCAGCTCCCAACCGCCCACAGACGGACCTCCACCTCTCGCTAGGGGCGGGGAGGGGGTGAAGCACCTTCGGTTTGGTTTCACACGCTTTCCCCAGACGGCCACTGTCCTTCCAGCCCCGCCCCGCCTCTGCCCCAGCCTGCCTCTGCGGGCTTCCGAGGGAGAGTCCGCGACCAGGGAGAGCAGTGCGGGGAGGGACGGTGCTGGGGCTGCCGCTGGGAGAGGGCAGGGCGAGGCTCGGCACAGGCTGCTCCGGGCAGGAGCCTCAGAGTGGCCTACAGGGGGCCCGGGGCAGGCGGACGGAGAAGGCCATGTGGGAGGAAGGGTGCAGGAGACCACGAGAACCAAGACCAGGCGCAGGGCCGGCGGACGCTGGGGAGCGCGAGGACGCAGAGCCGGCGGCCGGCCAGAGGGCTCGCTTTCGTATGTAAACTCCACGGGACAGAGGCCAGCGTGTGGCCACGGGGTGGCGGGTCCTGACCGCCTGCAGAGGAGGACGGGGCGTTACACGCAGGGGGGGCCCCACCAAGAGCAACGTCCCCGGATCCAGTGCCAAGTGCGTCAGGGCGCTTTCCAAACCACCTGCTGGAAGATGCCCCCCCCCCCCGGAAGCCGGCAGGAGAGGGGCTGGCCGCCCGAGCTGCCGCCCCGTGCCCGCTGCTGCCACCTCTGCTGGACGTGCTCTCCGTCAGGCCCAGCCTTTGCTGTGAAGTAAAAGGAAACTCATAAAACATTAAGCCTCCTGCTGCCTCCGATGTGCCCTGAGGCCGCTGGCATTTCTGTGAACGCTGGGCGTTCAGAATGAAGTCCTCGGCTCCTGCGGAGTCGGCGCCTTTATCGGTCATTCGCCCGCTCGATGGCGTCTGAGCCGCGCAGTGCTGGCCAGCGGCCGCTTTCATGTCGTCTCCCAGACGACGTCCGCCACGTGCCCGCTCCCAGGACGTGGAAGGACACGAATGTGCAGCAGCAGGAGGCATCCATGGCCTTCCTCAGACGCCGCGGGCCGGGTCCTCCCTCCTCTCCCTCCTCCCAGCTCCCGCCCGCCCCCCACCCTCCTGCTGACCAGGTGGTGCGGACCGGCGGTTACCTCGCCCCGCGGTGCGGACGGCCACAGGACTGCCGGGAGGACTGGTGCAGGACTGCGGGAGGACAGTGGTGCAGGACTGCGGGAGGACAGTGGTGCAGGACTGCGGGAGGACAGTGGTGCAGGACTGCGGGAGGACAGTGGAGTGGTGCAGGACTGCGGGAGGACAGTGGTGCAGGACTGCGGAGACTGGTGCAGGACTGCGGAGGACAGCGGTGCAGGACTGCGGGAGGACAGCGGTGCAGGACTGCGGGAGGACCGGTGCAGGACTGCGGGAGGACAGCGGTGCAGGACTGCGGGAGGACTGGTGCAGGACTGCGGGAGGACAGTGGTGCAGGACTGCGGGAGGACTGGTGCAGGACTGCGGGAGGACAGTAGTGCAGGACTGCGGGAGGACTGGTGCAGGACTGCGGGAGGACTGGTGCAGGACTGCGGGAGGACAGTGGTGCAGGACTGCCGGGAGGACTGGTGCAGGACTGCGGGAGGACAGTGGTGCAGGACTGCGGGAGGACAGCGGTGCAGGACTGCGGGAGGACAGCGGTGCAGGACTGCGGGAGGACCGGTGCAGGACTGCGGGAGGACAGCGGTGCAGGACTGCGGGAGGACTGGTGCAGGACTGCGGGAGGACAGTGGTGCAGGACTGCGGGAGGACTGGTGCAGGACTGCGGGAGGACAGTAGTGCAGGACTGCGGGAGGACTGATGCAGGACTGCGGGAGGACTGGTGCAGGACTGCGGGAGGACAGTGGTGCAGGACTGCCGGGAGGACTGGTGCAGGACTGCGGGAGGACAGTGGTGCAGGACTGCGGGAGGACAGTGGTGCAGGACTGCGGGAGGACTGGTGCAGGACTGCGGGAGGACAGTAGTGCAGGACTGCGGGAGGACTGGTGCAGGACTGCGGGAGGACTGGTGCAGGACTGCGGGAGGACAGTGGTGCAGGACTGCCGGGAGGACTGGTGCAGGACTGCGGGAGGACAGTGGTGCAGGACTGCGGGAGGACAGCGGTGCAGGACTGCGGGAGGACAGTAGTGCAGGACTGCGGGAGGACTGGTGCAGGACTGCGGGAGGACTGGTGCAGGACTGCGGGAGGACAGTGGTGCAGGACTGCGGGAGGACAGCGGTGCAGGACTGCGGGAGGACTGGTGCAGGACTGCGGGAGGACAGTGGTGCAGGACTGCGGGAGGACTGGTGCAGGACTGCGGGAGGACAGTGGTGCAGGACTGCGGGAGGACTGGTGCAGGACTGCGGGAGGACAGTAGTGCAGGACTGCGGGAGGACTGGTGCAGGACTGCGGGAGGACAGCGGTGCAGGACTGCGGGAGGACTGGTGCAGGACTGCGGGAGGACAGCGGTGCAGGACTGCCGGGAGGACTGGTGCAGGACTGCGGGAGGACAGTGGTGCAGGACTGCGGGAGGACAGTGGTGCAGGACTGCCGGGAGGACTGGTGCAGGACTGCGGGAGGACTGGTGCAGGACTGCGGGAGGACAGCGGTGCAGGACTGCGGGAGGACTGGTGCAGGACTGCGGGAGGACAGTGGTGCAGGACTGCCGGGAGGACAGTGGTGCAGGACTGCGGGAGGACAGTGCTCTCCGGGAGCCCCAGTGCAGCCCCTCACCAAGTCTCGCCCGTGGTCAACACAACACGGGGGCCAACATCCAACAACCGTCGCCAGACCCCACATGCAGGGCCAGAGGGGCGACCCTGACAGGCCCTTCCCGCAGGCACGGCCCTCACATGGGCCGCTTCCCACAGCGCCCTCAGGACCGACCAGGGTCCCAGCGGGCTGGCACCAGTATGCCTGCAGTCCACCCCAATTCTCAGTGATGGCACGCCCGTATGAGACTGAGAACCAGGACACCTTCCTCGCACGGACCCAAACCCCAAGCATCTTCCTCTGGGCTCTGAGGGCACAGCCCTCCGGCCCCGCCCGCAGCCTCTCCCTCGGTCCCTCCAGCCACACCCTGAGCACGAGGCCGGGAGGGTCTGGCCGTGTCCCAGGAAAGCCCTTGGCGGCAGGGATGGGCCATCGCCGCTGAGGTCTGGTCACGTCGTCAGGTGTGCTTCGCTGAGCGCCCCCAAGGGACTTGGGCGGACGGCAGAGGCAGGAGCCAAGGTCACACTCGGGCAGCCGTCCGTCCCCACGGGACACAGCACAGGCAGGACGCGAGGAAGCGCCCTGTCCCCGCCAGTCCCCACTCCCGACGAGGGAACAGACCTCTGAGGTCAGGCGGCTGGGATGGCAGCACAGGCTCCGACTCAGACCAGAACCCGCCTACCTGAGGGCTGCCCCTCCCGCCCTCCCTGGCCAGCACGGTGGGACAGGCCGAGGGCACAGCTGGCGTAGGACCTCGCTCCCTTGTCTTGCCAAAAGCTGCTGGGGCACGTGTGGGAGGAGGGAGGGCGGGGCAGGAGGCCTGTGCCCGGGCCTGCTCAGGCTGCCAGGAGAGGGAGCGGAGGCGGCTGGCCCACGCGGCCTGCAGTATCTTTATTTATCCATTTGACCCCGATCCCAAATGCCTCAAGTGTCATTACACGTTCCTCTGAAAGAATCAACGTCTAAACATGGAAACAAAAGCGGAGAATCAGCAAAGCAGAGGCTGAAATAATCACCAATCAAAGGCAGGCCCGGAGCGAGGAGGCTGACAGGCCAGGCCTCCCAGAGAGCCCCCCTCACTCCTCCCCCCGCTGCAGCGTGCGGCCCCAGAGCACCGAGGCCACGGGAAGCACTCCCGTCCGACCTTGAGACGTGAGAAGGAAAATCACCCTCTGCAGTTTCAATTCCATCCCCACCGTAATAAATAATCCAGCCCACTGATCAGTTACCAGCCTGTCATCGCCAGCCAGGGGCCTCCGCCTCACATCACACGGGGAGCCCAGGCGAGGCTGCCTCTGGGTGCCAGGCCACAGAGGCCCAGGCAGGAAGGACACGGCAGGGACCGGCGGGCAAGCCCAGTGAGTCCCGGCCGGTCCCGGCCGCAGCCCTGGGAGCCGGCGGTCCGGGGACCAGGGCAGACAGAAGGCGCCCTCGCTCCGGCAGGGGCTCTGGCGGCCACCTTTCCAGGGACAGCAAAGTGGGAAGAGTAACCTCTGCCCTGAGGAGTTGGCAGCTAACGGAGGGACACAGGGCGGGCCCAGAGCGGAGAAACGTCGGACAGGAGAGGCGGGGTCTGGAAAGGCCCAGGTGCTCGGGCAGGGGGAGGGTGCCCGCAGGCCCTGGTGCAGGAAGGCGCTGCTGAGCAGAGCGGGCCTCGGGTGCAGGGAGCATGCTCCTATGTCCAAGAGCAAAGAGAAGCCAGCCGAACAGCAGCGGGGGCCGAGCACGGGAGACACCAGCCAGCACCGTGGCCATGGTCAGGATAGAGAGGTGAACCCATCCTCACCCGCCCCGAGTGGGCAGCCAGGTACTGATGCCAGGGCCGCCGGGCAGGGGGCACATGGCCTGCTCCCGACGGCTCACACTCTCCTCCAGGCTGGTCCACCTCCCACACAGACCCAGCTGGGAAAGGGCGCTTGGGGGACGCTGTCAGCCCGTGGCCACTCTGCTTCGGGGTGTAGGGAGGGGCGGAGCCGGGTGGACAGTCCACAGCATTCGGAAGACCCATCAGTCCAAGTCCGAGGGCAGTGTGTGTGTCTGGAAGAGAGGGCAGCGGGAGGCCGGGGCATTCCACACCCTGCACTTGGGAAGCTGCTGAAGGAGAGGAGCCCGGCCCCAGGGGAGACAGCCCCCCTGCGGGCACGTCACTGAGGAGCATGTGACCTCCAGGTCCTGACTCAGGTCCCCTGCAAGCCGGGGAGCCACCGAGCACCGTATCTCCTGGGGCACACGGCCCAGCCGGCTCACACCACAGCCGAGAAGAGGGCGCTCGGGCGCGGCTGCTGCACCGAGGCCGAGCCGGGCCATCTGCAGGGAGCAGATTAGAGACAGGAAATGCAGCTGGTGAGCAAGTGCGCCCGAGAACAGGCTTTCTGCACATTGTGCGGGAGTCACCGCCACGTAGGACAGTCACCGCCTGGGAGCCGCTCAGGTTTCCTGTGCGTCCGGGCAGCGGCGCCTCGGCTGCCCCGCCAGGCCCTGGTGACCCAGGGTCGGAGCGGAAAGGACGGAGCGGAGCAGACCTGGGCCGGCGGAGCGCGAGGGCCAAGGACAGGGCCCGCTGCCAGGAGAGCCCGGCAGTGTCAGCACCCACTCAGCTCCCCGCACACACTGCCATCGCCCGGCGACAAGGTGGCCTCCCGAACCCCAGGCCGTGGAGATGGCTGCTCAGGACGGGAGGCGACGAGGAGCAGAGCTCACGCTCTGGTCAGCCAGCCTCCAGTTAGGGCGGCAGCTCACACAGCCGGGAACTGACCAACCGCGCCCGTCTGAGGGCACAGGGTGTGCGGGCGCAGGGGTGTGCGTCCCGGAACACGGTGGAGGGCGAGCCGCCAGGCCTCTCCACATCATGCTCCCCCAATCTCCACTCCCCACGCTGCCTGCCTCAGGCAGCTGAGCCGGCCCCTTGGGCGGGGGTGTGCCACCTGTGCCCAGCGCAATGCCACCTGGACAGGCCAGCCACGGGGCCGGGAGCTGGGCGCCCGTTCAGGTGAGCGATCCGGTGGTTCCTCATGTGTCCCGGTGCTGCCCAAACATCACCCACCCAGAAGGGCGCCGCACCAGGCGCAGTGCTGTCCCTGCGGCCTGCCACCAGCAGCTCCCGGGTCTAGCACTCGCCTGCTGTGGACTCTGGTTTCTTTTCAAAAAACATTTTTATTGATTTCAGAGAGGGAGAGAGAGAGAAACATCAATGATGAGAGAGAGACTGACTGGCTGCCTTCTGCAGACACCGCTCCCCCCCCACCCAACTGGGGATTGAGCCCACACGCCAGGCACGTGCCCTGACTGGGAATTGAACCCATGACCTCCTAGTGCATGAGTCAATGCTCAACCACTGAGCCACGCCCGCCTTTTTGACTCCTTCGTTATGTGGACGAAAAGGGGCCACCTGCTGAGCTGACTGGCTCAGGGAAGGCCTGTGTAAGCCTTACACACTCAAGAGACCTAAAGTAGCCACAAAGGATGATCTGAGACTAAAACTGTTTAAATTAAAAAGCAGTTTAACCCTGGCTGGTTTGGCTCAGTGGACAGAGCATTAGCCTGGAGTCCCAGGTTCGATTCCAGTCAGGGCACATGCCCAGGGTTGAGGGCTCGATCCCCAGTGGGGGGCGTGCAGGAGGCCACGGATCCATGATTCTCTCTCATCGTTGATGTTTCTCTCTCCCCCTTCCTCTCTGAAAAAAAAAAATTAAAAATATAAAAATAAAAAGAAGTTTATGGTGGACAGTCATGTCCTCGGCCCATCTTCCCTGACAAATTTCAACTTTGACCTCAACTTGTTCCTCCCCTTTCCGGACCCCTGGGGGCACAGCCAGTGCACCAGAACAGAAACCACAGACCCCCCTCCCTGTTACTGTTAGCACGTTCCTGGCTGCTAATCAACCTGCACCCACCTGTGTGAAGCAGCAGGTGTCTATCATTTCACCTCTCACCCAGTCCCAGAGGTCTCCCCACTTGGCTTTCTCCGCCTCCTCATCGCCGGTGGTTCCATGTGACCCGCCTGTGGGTCCTCCGGAGCGCCACCCGATCGCTGAGGCTCTGCTTCCCGGCAACTGGCGGCCGTTTGGCCCAAACAAACTCGCAGGACTTCTTCGCAGGTTTCAATGTTCTTACGTTAACAGTTATGAAGAACTATGTTGTTTAATTTCCACCTATCTGTGAATTTTCCAAGTTTCCTTCCACTTTTGATTGCTTGCTCACGGGGTGAGGAGTCGGGTCTGGGGGGACAGGTGGACGGGATTAGAGACCCCGTGACTCGGAGCTCCTAATGAGACGTGCTTGGGCCACGTGCTCAAGGAGGACGCCCGAGGCCAGGAGACTGCGGCTGCCTTCAGCTGCGGGCCTCCTGACTGAGCCCTTGCTGCAAATGGGACAGACTCCACCTCGTGAGCCTCTCGAACCCCCCCCCCCCCCGACACTCCCACCAGGGCCTCTGAACACACCCATGGGCGTGGCAGGGCTACACTTGGAGTCACCAGAAATGTCTCACACAGACAGGGGTCGACCTCAGGGGGCGGGGGGAGAAAGCCCCAGGGCACCAGATGGCCAGCTGGGCACGGCCGGGCACCTGTGCCCGCACCCTCCCTCAGAGCTGCAGCCCCTTGGCGGGGGCCAGGCCACACAGGCCAGCCGAGGTCAGGGCTCCCAGGCCTCCTCCCGGCCTGCGGAGTGTGCCATCGTGTCCCCCCCGCCCCCCACAGGGCTCCGCCCGAGCGCTCCCCTCAGGAGGAGCCCGCTCAGCAGTCCCGAGGCGCGGCAATAGGAGCGGCGGGCTGGTGACAAAGGAAGTGCTTCTCTGCACACAAATCCCTCCTGGAAGCGGATGTCGAAGTGGCCATCTGGCTGAGATTAGCATCCCAAAGCAACTCCCACGCAGGCACCACTTCCACGCAGGCATTTACATGGTAATAGCGCGGAGTGCTGAGGAAGCGCTTTGCAGAAAGACTATCCCCACTGCATCTCAGCTTCCGCTGGCTGGCCTGGCGGCTGGACCACCCTGCTCTCCGTCAGCCTCCTCTGAGCAGGCCAGGCCAGGCCGGGGAGCCAGGGACACAGCCCTGCCGGCACCCCTCCCGGGCCTCCCCCGCCCCCACGTCTCTCCCACGCCTTCGGGTTTCCTCTCAGAGTCCTCCCCAGAATGACTGCCAGCTGCCCAGAGAAGTCAGCCCCCATCACAGCTGGCCATGACATTCACTCCCTCTCCCCCTCAGAGGGTCCCAGAGAGCACCCCACACTGCGAGGGGTCTTCAAACGTGTCTTCAGCAAACAAGCAACAGAACAGCCAGGCGGCCAGAGCCCAGGGCTGGGGCGCCTGGAGAGCTGGCGGCCGGCCATCCCTCGGCTCAGGCAGGGGAGGTGGGCCTCAGCCCAGACGGGGACAGACAGGGAGCAGGGCACCGCAGGCCCCGGTCCCCAGGGGAGCCCAGGCCAGGCCCGGCTGAGCTGGCAGCACCCGTCCGCAGGGGACGCTCCTGGAGGACAGTCCACGCTGTGGCCGCGCATCAGGGACGGCCCCTCTGCCCCTGGTGACGTGGGCACCGATCCTGGGAGGGAGCACTCAGCAAGGCCCCGAGGGCCAGACACCGCGCTCAGCCACGGCGCCCTGGGCGCGGCCTCGGGGTGCAGCGGGAGCCCCCAGCAGGCCGGTGGCCAGGACTTGCAGGAGGGAGAGGAACGGAGGAAGTGGAGGTTCAGGAAAGGTGAGCAGCCAGGTGGGCTGAGGGAGACGCAGACGGGGCGGCTGAGAGCCTGGGCGACGGGCAGAGGCCAGGCACTAAGGGGCCGTCACTCTTGCACCAAGGCTGCCGGGCCAGCCTGAGCCTCCGCTGGCTACAAACTGAACTCCAGGCCAGCGGCCAGCGGCGCTCCCCACCCAGACTGAGCGCCTGCGGCACTTCACTCCGCAGCCCGGCGAGCAGGAAGCTGCCGTCCCCCAGCTCCTGGCCGCGCCGAGGGCGGGTCCCGCCGCCCGGGCTGCCTGCGCCTCATCTGTATTCCGAGGCACTCGGCCGCTCTCGCCTTCTTTGTGCCGTGGAGATAAGTTCCTAATCTCTGCTATCTCCCAGCTGCAAACGCTCAGGCCTCTTTTCTTTTTATTTAAATATGAAATCTCATTTCAGATTCGCAGGAGACAGTGACCATCCTCACAGTGCTGACGGCCCCCCCCCCCCCCCGCCCCCAGCCAGGCCAGGCGGCGCTGCGGCTGGGAGCAGCACGTGGCTGGTGTCAGCCCTGGCACCTCAGCCCGAGGTCCTGCCTCCACCACCACGTCCCCCCACCTGGCGGTCAGGGCCCAGCCACGGGAGCCCCCAACAAGCCACCTGCTGGCTGACTGAGCAGACAGCAGAGCCCACGCTGCGGCCTCCGTCCCCGCCTTCCCCTCCCTGCCCCGTGGGCAGCGGCTCCGAAAAGCCCGGCAGCTGGGGCCTGAGCGAGCGGCCATGCCCACCTGGCTGCAGCTGAGCTCCGACTCCTGAAGCCAGTGAGAGGGCAGTGGCTCTCGGAGCCCAGCTTTGGGGCAAGAACAAGAGGTTTAAGAGAATGTCACACAGGCACTGTGCCCTGGAGGGCGTCATAAATGCCAGTGTCTGTGACCTGCCCGCTCTGGGCCACCCCCAGGATCCCACCCCGTCCTGGGCCCAGGCCCTGGCCGCCCAGCAGGGAGGGCCTCAGAATCAGCGGTCCTGACTAGCACCTGGGAAGCAGGAGGGAAACCGGGAAGCTGGGAGCCAAGCTGGTCTGCACCTAGCGTCCTGGCTGCACGGCATACCCTCACCGTGGCAACGCTCCTCTCTCAGCATCCTGAGTGATTCCCCTGGGCGAGGGACGGGGGAGGAGGGGAGGGGATGTACAGGGCTGGGCCCAGCAGGGACTGAACAGCTGGAGCCCGGCACCTCACCCTCAAGCTCACCTTCCTCCTCCTGACACGACTGATGAGTTGACATTGGTGTTAAAATCTTATCATTTATGTAACAGCTCAGTTATTAACAGGGTCTCATTTGCACGTGTCAGCAGGGGAGAAAAATCACCTAATTAAGTACTTTCCCATCAGCGAGAGGAGGAGCTGTGCTGCCAATCTGTTTTCAACTCCTCCTTCCAACTCTCCAACATTTGCTCCTTCATTGGGAGAGATTTATAACCCTTGTCACAGGGATTGGAACCTCTACCGGTATATCCACCAGCACCATCAACACTGTCATTATCACAACCATCACCACTATCACGTCATCACCACCACCATCACCATCACCGCCGCCGCCGCCACCACCACCACCACCACCACCACCACCATCATCACCGCCGCCACCAACACCACCACCACCACCACCATCACCACCACCACCGCCGCCGCCACCACCACCACCACCGCCGCCGCCACCACCACCACCACCATCACCATCACCGCCGCCGCCACCATCACCATCGCCGCCGCCGCCACCACCACCACCACCACCACCACCATCACCATCACCATCATCACCGCCGCCGCCGCCACCACCACCACCACCATCACCGCCGCCACCACCACCACCACCACCACCACCATCACCATCATCACCGCCGCCGCCACCACCACCACCACCACCACCTCCACCACCACCACCACCACCACCACCACCATCACCACCATCACCATCATCACCGCCGCCACCACCACCACCACCATCACCATCACCGCCGCCGCCACCACCACCACCACCATCACCATCACCACCGCCGCCACCACCACCACCACCATCACCATCGCCGCCGCCGCCGCCACCACCATCATCACGACCGCTGCCACCATCACCACCACCGCCACCATCATTATCACCATCATCACATCACCACTATCGCAACCATCATCATTATCACCAAAGTCACCATCACCACCACCACGACAGATATCACTACAGACACCACTCCCAGGTCCAACCAACACGGCATTTTCCCTGCTCCTTCGGGAACGTAAGCCAGCATCCGGAACAGCCTCTGGTCCTCTCAGGACATCAGCCCACAACCTGAAGGACAGCCTTGCGCCTCCACACCCAATCGCATAGGCCTGCCCTTGCTCTGTCTGTGTACTCCCTCTGCCTGGAGACCCCACAAATGGGTAACCCCTCCTTATGCTTCAGAGTCCCCCTCTTCCTCAGGGAGGCTGTTCCCGGACCCCCCAGCTAACAAGGGTGCCCCCCACACCGTGCTGGCTCAATGTGGGCCCAGTTGCGCTGTCCTGTACACAGTAACACCAGCGATGTGCTCCTGTGTGAAAGGGTAAACTGAGGCGGGAAGGAGAGGAAGGAAGGAAGAAGCCCAGCTACACAGAGACACTGCCTTGCCGGGGCCCGGGTCACAGAGGGGCTCTCACCGCCAGGCCATCCTCGACAACAGCAGTGGGAGGGGCACCGGGCAGAGCCATACACACCCTTGACCTGCAAGGCCTGCCTGAGCTCGGGGGCTCCAGTCCTCTCAGGAGCAGGAGCCACGCAGCAAAAACCTCAAAACAGCAAGCTCCCAAGGAGGCTCTTGATGAGAAAGGGGCACAGGAGAGAGAGGGCAGGGGACGGGCTCACACCCACCCAGAGGCCCTCAGCCTGGCTTGTCAGAGTGAACCCCTGACCCCGGAGGCCCTCGGTGTCCGCTGCAGACCGACAGTCACAGGTGCAGCCTGCTCTGGGAACACGGTGTGGAGAGCACGGATGCGCCTCCATGCACTGGGTCCTGGCCACAGCTGTCACCGACACGCGGCCAGCGCCTGCAAACAGCCTGCTGCCAGGTGTGCCCGAGCCCCGCGGCGAGCGGCCCCGTGGAGGGAGCGCTCTGCAGCCGAGCCGTGACAGGCACACCGGCCACGCGAGTCCGGTGCTGTTTCCAAACCGGTGGGAGCCAGGACCAAGGCGTGGTGGTGGCAGCGAGCTCTCCAGCACCTAGGTCTGGGCCTCGCCTGGCCCGGCAGGCCGGCTGAGAGCAGGCCGGGACCCTCCCGGCACCGCACTCTCTGGGGAGAGGGCAGGAGTCCGCACGTGGTTCTGAGGTCCCCCAGCAGGCTCCCCGGTTTAAACGCATTTGCTCTCCACACCCTGTCCCAGCACAGGGGGCCGGCATGCACGGGCACACCCATCACCCAGCTCCCACGCTGGCTGCCCCTCCCCGCCCACAGGGTGCACATGGCAAGTCCTGGGCGCCATGCAGACTCCAAACCACAGCATGGTCTCCGCTGGGGCAGGGACAGAGGCTCCCTCCCCCAGCACCAAGCCAGCGAGTCACACGCAGCCCGCCCGAGTGGGGCCGGGCCCCTAACCAGAGCCCTGCTGGGTGCACACAGGAGGTGCACGGCGCACCCACCCTGGGCCCCGTTTCCCCACCAGGTGAGGACACGAACGCAGCTGCCAGGGGCCTGTCCGGGCTCCTGGCCCCACACGAGCACCCAAGTCGCCGGCCAGGAAAGGGGGTGAGCAGGACCGGCCCTTGGCTGCGAGTCCTGGGGACGCGTCTGGGCGGGTCACTGGCAATGGCTGTCTCCGGCCACGGCCACCGGGTGTGCCCTGCCAGCTTACCTGGCGCAGAGGGGCAAGCTGCCCCATCCAGGTGCTCAGAAATACCTATTTTTAAAATGCTGACCAAAAAAACCCCAAAAAGGATCGTTTTAAAATAAAAGCAAACGCTGGAGATGTTCGTCACGTAAACGCCACCTCCGTTACCGCGAGCGCTGGGCCGGGCAGCCAGTTCCGGCCGCGCACCGGCGGCATTGTCAGCGCGGTGCAATCAGGGAGCGCTCCTCGCTCCTCATCCGCGCCATTCATCCCAGAATGCGCACAGATGTTCCTCGAGCAGAGAAGATGAGCCTTTCAAGCGGCACTTTTTCTGTTTAAAACTTTATTTAAAATGAAAAGTTATTTAAGTGAAGCTCACGCACTGTTTCCCTCGACTGGCGCTGGGCGTTGACTTCCCAGGCTGCTTCCGCCTAATCGGACTTTCCATTTTCAACGAACATCTGTGCCGGGGCCCCCGCTTTGTGGAGAGCCTCCCGCACACGCTGGCCACGGGGCCCGCCCTCCCGCCGGGGCCGGCAGCCGGGCGGGCCCGGCTCCCAGTGGAGAGAACAGGGTGCACAGCCGTGCGCGCCCGGGAGCCGCCGGCCCGGCCCTCCTCCTGGGCGCACAGCGGGGCCCCGCCCGGGGTAGGCTGCCCATGGAAGGCCACCCTCCTCGCCAGGCTGTGCGCGCCAGCTGCTGGGACACTCGGGACCACCAGGACACCAGGCAGGCACCACCAAGTGGGGGCTTCAGCCCAGCCACTGGAGGTCCCTGGACCCCTGCGCCCCACGGCTGCCCCCACACCTGCCCCTCGGCAGAGCCGCGACAGCTGGACCACGAGTCCCACGGAGGAGGGCCTAGCTCTGCTCCGCACCTCCCTGCCACTTTGAAAGTGTCCGCAAGCTCTGCCCCGGGCTGTGCAGGCCCTGGGGGGTGAAGATGGGCAGTGTCCCCATGCCTCGGTTTCCCTTTCTGTCCCTGTGGACAATGCCTCAGCTCAGTGCCCACCTGGTCCCTGGAGACACACCCAGAATTCGGTGAAGAAAGGGTTTTATGAGCAAGCACCATGAATGAAACGTGAATTCTGTGGCCGTGGGTCCTGGGGGAAGGGGCCTGGGACAGCGACAGCCTCACTGTCCACTTCCTGTCCCTGCACAGGACACGCCCGCCTGCTCGTCCCCCCCGGAGGCGCGGGAGTGCAGACAGCGCGCGGCGGTGTGGGCCTGAGCACTAGGAGACACTTCTGTTCTTACAGCGCTATGTTTAGAAACCTCTAAATAAAGCCACGGAGGGTGTTGCAATAATATACGTTTTTAAACTCACTAATTGAATGTTGCCATTACAAGTGCTATTTTGGGCCATCTGCTAACCATGTAATTTAGGAACTAGATTCTCCTCTCACAGGACACACTTGCTGCTCTGTGGCCGCTCAATGGCTATTCATCACACACATTCACACATATATATGCACACGCAAAAAGGTGTGCACACATGCGCACACACAGGCTGCAGTTGGCGACCACAGCTGCCTATTGCGTGGCGCCGGTCGGGGTGACGACAATGGCGAGAGGGTCACCGAGCCCAGGACTGAAGGACAGTGACGGTCACGAGGCCACAGCATGCCGTCCCGGAGCTGTCCCCTCGGGCTGGAAGCAGCAGGAATGCCTGACGTGACACCACAGCCTTCCTTCCGAGGCGCCTGCACCAGCCGCACCGTCTCCAATGCCCACCGCCAGAAACTGTGCCTCCAGCCTCAAACCTCACCATCCACCAGACTGCGAGTCGGGGACCGGCTGCACCCCAGCTCATGGCGGGCAGCCTGCGATGGACGCCTGAGACCCCCCCACACACACACTCCATGGCATGTCCTCAGGGTCTCATCAGGCAGGCCTCAGGTTCTTGCATGAGAGTCAGAGCCCGTGGCCTCTGCTCACGTAGGAGCCGACTCCTATCGGTGCTGCCCTCGGGCCTGGCCCCCGCGCTCGGCCAGCAGACGTGCCCTGTTCTCCACCCACAACCGGATCCCGGGCTGCGTCTCAGAGGCCTTCCCATCGAGTGAGAGTCACGTCATGGAAGATTCTGGTTCGGATGACACACGTGCTCCAGGGCGTCCAGGGTCTCGCTGACAGTGCACACAGCACTCATCGTTTCTGCACGTGACTCCCCCCGGCGTGGGAGAGCCCGTCACACACACACCTGCAGAGCATGCACGCTTCATCCACACAGCCGCCCAGTCCTGAGCCTCCCCTCTCCCAAAGGCCAGAAAGGCTGCAGGACACGGGAGCGTGAAAAGGAAAAAGCAGGCGCATCTCAGTACGAAGCACACAGGGCGTGGAGGCCCAGATGTCAGAGGAAAGAGTAAAAGCAAGAGGAACAGAGGAGAAACACACCTGGGGAGGGACCTCCCCCCCGTGTCCACCACACGTGCCTCCCCCCCCGTGTCCACCACACGCACCTCCCCCCCGTGTCCACCATGCACCTCCCCCCGTGTCCACCACACGCACCTCCCCCCCGTGTCCACCATGCACCTCCCCCCGTGTCCACCACACGCACCTCCCCCCCGTGTCCACCACGCACCTCCCCCCGTGTCCACCACACGCACCTCCCCCCGTGTCCACCACACGCACTTCCCCCCTGTGTCCACCACACGCACCTCCCCCCGTGTCCACCACACGCACCTCCCCCCTGTGTCCACCACACGCACCTCCCCCCGTGTCCACCACACGCACCTCCCCGTGTCCACCACGCACCTCCCCCCCGTGTCCACCACACGCACCTCCCCCCCCGTGTCCACCACGCACCTCCCCCCCCGTGTCCACCACGCACCTACTCCCCCCCCCGCCGTCCACTACGAGAGGCGCGGCCCAGGGCATGGAGGTGTGCGCAGCGACCCGCAGGCCAGGCACAGCAGCCAGGGCAGGGGACTGGGGCAGCAGGTGCCGCAGTCAGGGAGATGGGGAAAAGCAGGACAGACCAGCGAGAGCGGAGGAAGCGCTCAGTGTGTATCAGGGGCCTGGAGCGGAGGCGGGTGCCCCCCTCGGTGCTCAGTGCCGGGCCCAAGTCTCTCAGAAGCCGCCTCCGTGTGGAGCGGCGTCTCCCGGAGCTGTTTCCCCAACAACACAAGCCGGTTTTTATAAAACAAAACATGATAATGATCTTGGCTGCACACTCCAGGAAAGATGTGCCAACAGGGACACGTCTGGGAGCAGACACGGAGGTGGGACACACGGCGCCGAGCGGCCTCACAGCCTCCTGGAAGCGCTGGCAGGACCGAGGCAGCAGAGCGGGGACAAGGCCCAGGTGTGTGGAGGTCCCCCTGCTCACCGGCACCGCGGCAGGGCTGCTCAGGGCCTGGCGGGGAGACCAGGAGGTGCCGCGCCACCGGACGAGCTGGCAGCCACACAGGCGTGCACGGAGGGGACGAGCAGGGACCACAGGCCTGAGGGCAGGGACCACAGCGCATCTGCAGCACCAGAACCAGCGTGGCGCTGGGGGTTCCGCCAGTTGCCAGGTTTCCTGCAACTCTGTCCCATGAACCAATGAGCAGGCTGCTTTCACGGCGCAGGCGAGGGGGGTGCCAGGGAAGGAGGAGCACGCTGCTCCCGTGCCCGGGCTCTGGCTCCGAGGGAGAGGGTGGGGAGGAGGCTGCAAACAAGCCCCCATGTGGGCCGCAGACCCAGGGCACTGGCCCTCCCGCCTCGCCCGCAGGTCTGGCACGGTCCTGGGCACCACGGGGGATGCGCATTAGCAGGTTCATCTCCCTCCTCTTCCAGGGTAAGCGGCTCTACAGCGGGGAGGGCCCGGGCCAGACTGTGCTGGGGTGGGGCAGCCTAGAGCCGAGCTGGCGGAGGTGCAGAGCCGGCGGGCCCGCGCAGACAGCGGCACCAGAGCGCGAGGACATCTCGCCCCCCGCCCCCTGCCATCCTGGTGTTCTCTGGGCCCGGGAGCCGGGCCAGCGGGAGCCGGGCTCCTCAGGCCGCACTCGGGAGAGCCTCCATCGCGAGGACAGTGGCGCTGAGGGGCCCGCGCCTGCTGCAGGGAGCTGGCCTGGAGGCAATTAAGCCTGTTTCAGAGCGGGTTTGGCAGGAGGTGCTAAATCGATAGATCCCTCCAGCACACATCCCTGCAGGTAAGGATCAATCAGGCAGACGCTCCCAATCTGTTCCCGCTGAGCCGAGAAGCAAAGCTGTTTACCGTTCGTGCCCAGAAATAAATAAATGAACCCACCAATTAGTCGGCACCATTGTTTCTCTGGAAAAGCTTTTAGTTACTCCAAGAGAGCCCGGCCCCCGCATGGCCCTCCATTAAGGCGCAGGTGGACGCCGAGGGGCCCAGGGCACGCTCAGGAGAGGGTGGGGCGGGGGTGCGCGCAGCTCGGCCTGGAGACAGACCCCAGGGCAGGACGGGCTGTGGGCCACCTCCCCACACTGGGAAACATGGCACCCACCGCAAGGGCCTGGGACACGTGCCACAGAGCTCGGCGCTCACGGGCACCCAGACCCTGGGGCGAAGTTCTGGACCAGGCCCTCAGCTGCGAGTCCACAAACGATGGATCTGCTGGTTCCTGGGGTGCCAGCGGGGTGAGCCCCATCTCTGAGCACAGGCTCAGCTCCATGTCACAGTGAGGAGCCAGCTCTCGGCAAAAGGCCCCCTGTGGCCCCCAGCCACTCACACCCGTCCCACCAGCGTGGTCCCTCGGGGCCCTGGGCGCCCCAAGAAGCCACAGAAACCAGATGAAGCTCCTCGACGGGCCCCTGAGGCCGCCGCGGGGAAGCAGGTGGATGGCCCACCCGCCAGACCCGGGCCACTGGTGCAGCGGGCAGCCATGCTGACCTGCCCCGGGGGTCCCGCTAGCAGCTGACAAGGTCAGCCCCACGCAGGGACACGGACGGGACCTGCTGTTCAGGCACCAGCACGCAGGCCGGCCCCTCCGGAGCCGAGGGCCCAGTGCGCCCTGCGCGCAGAGCCCTGGACGCGGAGCTGCGCTGTGTGCTGACGCCGACCCCAACGACCCCACCTGCCGCGAGGAGCCTGCAGAGGGGCCTGTGGGAGGTCCGCCGGCCCGGAGGATGGAGGCCAGCCCACCAGGCCACACGGCCTCGCCTGCGAAGAGGGACAAGGTCGGCGGCAGCATCGCTCACACACTGCCACCTGGAGCTGCCGAGAGACGAGCGTGGGGGGCGGCCAGAATCGCAGGGAGCAAATAAGAGCGAGACTGGACCCAGGGGGGCAAGGCTGCCGACACAGCGCCCGGCTGTGATGGTGACCCCGAGACGTGATGGTGACCCCAAGACGTGACACGGCCTTGGAGACGGGTGGCTGGGTGCCTGTGCGCTCATGGCCCGGTGAGCCGTTGGCAAGGGGGGGCTGAGGGTCTGAGTCCCACACGGGAGGGAGGAACCGCTGCCCGGATGGAGCAGGGGCCTCCTGACCCCAGGCTGGCGGCACGAGCCCTGTGCTTCTCTGGCTGCTCCGCCCTCAGCTAAGACGACAGAGCCGGAGAGGCCTGACATCCGTCCAGCCTCAGCCTCAGGAAAGCAGGCTCCGAGTAGCCACAGGAAAGCAAGCCAGCCCTCAGCTTCTCAGCAGCAGCCACTCAGCACCACCGCTGTCCCGGGGTCTGCCAGAGACAGGCCGCTCACACTCCGGACAGAGCAGGACCGGGCACCGTCCTAGCTGCCACTTCCGGACCGGGTGAGCCCGCACTTCCTGTCCGCCCTGGGCGCTGCGACAGCCAGGGGCTGCGGACGGCAGGGAGGCGCTGGCCTGTCCCGGGAGCCCTGCAGGCCCGGGAGGGGGCAGGCTCGCATCCAGGACAGACCCTGAGCTCCAGTGCGGAAGCAACAGCTCACAGAGAGAGACGAGTGCCGGGCAGGGGTGCACGCACCAGGGGAGGGAGGGGGTCAGCCTCACCCGTTGGGCTGACTGCCCACAGGGTCTCCTGAGGGAGGGGGCTGGCAGCAGCGTGGCCGAGAGGAACACGGACGGAGAACGAGGTAGGGCTGGGGGAAGGGCTCTGCCTGCAGGGCCCGCCCCGGGCACTGGCCCTCAGAGCCACTTCCAGAGCAGCTGGGCCAAGAGGAAGGCCCGGGGGAAGTGCAGGCTGGAGGGGGAGCCACTCCCCCAGGACACTGCCCGCACTGGGAGCCCCGAACCCCCTGCAGGTGGGGTGACCTTGAACAAGAGCCTTCGCCTCAGACTGCCCCGAGTAAGGTCATGTGTGTGTCCCCCCCAGCAGTCGGGGCACTTGCAGTGACGCCTGCGGAGTGCTGACGTGCTCGGTAATGAAGTGCACTGAGTCAGGTCCGCCTGCCGCCCGGTGCGCTGGGCACCTGTCCCCAGCAGCCAGCCTCGGGTTTGGAGCAGAGCCAGCGGCTCGGGGGCGCTCGTGCCCTGGGAGGTGCAGAAGCAGCGCGGGACCTTCCGGCTCCGGCCCCGCCTCCTGAGGCCGGACGTGCCTCCCTCCGCGTGTGCCCCACAGCCCCGCGCCCAGGCCGTGGCCACGCTGGTTTGTCTGCCATCGCGATGCCTCCTGGGCACCCCCAATGGCTCTGCTCACAGGTCTGAGGCGACACTGGCCCTCGGGGCTGGCGGGGAGAGAGGCCACACAGGCTCACAGCAGTCTGCTCGTCAGGAAAGGTCACCCACAAAAGGCAAACACGAGGACGGGGTTCGAGAAAAGCCCATGGGAGCCACCTGCTCGGCCCTCAGTCCTCCAGTCCCTGCCTGAGCCTCTCGGGTCACGTCTGGCAGGGATGAGCGGGAACCACAGGACACCATGCACCTTTGCCAATGGAGGGCTTGGGGTGTGGCCTGCAGCCTTGACCATCACAAGGCGGGGCCAACAGGGGCCCTGCGTGGTCACGTGCTCACCTCCCAGTGCCCCCAGCAGGAGGCCTGCTCCCCGGGCCTGGAGCCGGGACACCCACCATCCCCCCAGGGGCGACCACGGGCCCTCACGGAGCTGAAACGCACTCTGGTCAGGGGTAAACTGACTGGGAGCAAGAGGGAAACTGAGGGTGCCAGGGGGGTGGAGGGCACACGCACTCTCTCAGCCTCGTCTCCAAGGAGACTGCTCAGAGGTGCCAGGATCGAGGCGGAGGGAGGAGAGCTGCTGCCTGCTGGGTGCCAAGCAGAGGCGGCACATTCCACCCCCAGCTCTCGGGAGGCCCCATGGACGGCGAGAGCATCTGAGAGCAGGCAGTGCTTTTTTACCTCCTTTCTAGGCCCAGAGCCAGTGGGGACGGGCCCCCAGCTGAGCAGAGCAGACTGAGTGGCACCCTCTCAGTGACCGGCCGCACCCCCACCCCCTACCACCCACCCCGCCTCGCCTGGCGCCAACACGCAGGGCAGGGCAGAGGCAGGTGCCTGCACAGGAGAAGGGCCGGGCCTGACTCTGGACACCTGAGTGTCTTAACAGGGATGGAGAGCGGACATCTTGTTCCCTCCCCCGAGCGGCGCTCTGCCTGCGATACAGGCGCTGAGGAAACTCCAACAAAACTCCAGACCGAGCCCCCCCCCCCTCTCCGGGTCTGCAGAGACGCCGCAGTCACAGCCCTCCCGACGAGGCAGGCAGGCAGAGCGGACCCGTCGCAGAAACAGCAGTGATTCCTGCACGCGGACGAGGCCGCCTCCCCAGCCCGCCGCCGCTGCAGCCACATCAGGGGGCTCCCAGCACTGGGTCCCCACCGCCTTGTCAGGATCAGGCCTCAGAGGGAAGGCCTCCCGGCACCGCTCCGCCTCCGAGGCCCAGCCCCCGAGGGAGGCCCAATGCCAGGCCCGGCCCACCAGACACGTGCCCCCTCCCGAGTCCCCTGACCGGAGCTGTGACCTTTCCCCAGCGGGCATCTGGTATGTGGGGCTGGACGCAAGCTCCACCGGGCTGACCACGTCGCGGCCCAGACACAGCCAGGAGCCCCGAGCTGCCGGCAGACACTGCCAACGCGGCGGCCAGCGGGTGCGTCCGGCGCCTCGAGGGCACGGGCCTGCCGCAGCAGCACAGTCTAACTTGCGGGGGTGTTCTGTGATTGGAACGAAGGTAGACTACGGAGTAAGTGACACACACACACACACACACACACACACAAGACATTAAATCACAAAACTGCACAAAACGTCCTTCAGGAGCAGCTCACGTGGGACATGCCCTGGGCGGCACCTGCTCGGGCAGCGTCACAGCCCCCACTGCAGCCCCGGCTGGGGGCTCCTCCCTCTCACCCCGCCTCAGGCAGGGGTGGCCGCCCTCAGACACGGCCCATCCACGGGACTGAGAACACTCGAGCTAACCCAGATGCACGGACACCCCGGAGAGGGGCCTGGGAAGCCCACAATCTCGGCCCAGGTGCAAGGCGTGCTGGGAGCCGGTCCCCTCGCCCCCAGGACCCCGGGTTCTCCCACATGAGCCAGCACAGGTGTGTCCTACGCCCCGGCACTGGGAGCTTCTGAAAGGGTGAGGGCTTGGCCGGCCCCACCAGCTCATCTGGGCCAGCGGGTCAGGGATTCTGGGAACGTTCCATGCAGCCCTGGCCCAGATGCTACACCGGGAAGGACCGTGCTCGGAGGCTGCCAAGGCAGAATCCTGGGCTCCCCTGGCTTTTACAAGAGGCTATATTAAAAGCAGTCTAAACACAATAAAACCTGTTACATTTATGGGAAGAAAATATGAGAAGACAATAAAACCAGCGGAGCACAGGATGAGAGAACACTGCGGTCCACGGCTCCCAACAGGGCAGGCGAACAGATAGACTGCTAAACAGAGAGGAGAGAAAGCCAACTTCAAGTCCAAAGCTCCCCCATCTTCCCCCGGGCCTGCCCCAGGGTCTGCACAGCTTGCTCACGGAGCCAGCCAGCAGCCAGGTGTGTCCCGCCTGTCCCCTTCCTCCTCGGGGCTCCTTTATCTCTGATGCCAACCCCACTTCCCCATCAGCACCCGCCTCCCACGGAAACAGGCCTCAGGGGCTGGCCACGCACCTGACACCCCAGCCGGATGAGCCCCAGGACACCAGGCGAGGGGCCCTCACGGAGCTGGGGAGGAAGTGTGCCCAGGCCAACATCCAGAGGGGCTGGGCCTGGCTCCGGCAGCCCGCCCCTCCTGTGTGCGTGGCAGGAGCGCGCAGGCTGCAGAGCAGACACGCCACGTGCATGTGCCTGGTCTGAGGCGGGAGAGCTTCCTCTAGGCCCCTCGCACCGGGCGGGCTGGTTTCGCAGAGGACAGGCACCTCCCAGCGCTCACTGCCATTAGCAGCCTGCGTCAGGGGGTCCATCGCCAGTTAGCGGGCCACACTGGCACATCACTACTGAATCCCTCGTTCACAGAAGGTCCACTGTTTGCCCTGTGGGCTCTCCAATACGCACACGTGTGATGTCAGGGTGCACCATGCCTGTGCCATCCAGAGCGTAGCCAAGGCCTGAGCTCGCCCGTGTGCTCTGCCTGCGCACCCTCCCTCACCGGCAGCCGCGGCCTCTCCCCACGCTCTGGCCTCCCCCAGAACCCCTGGACTTGGACTTGCACTCCGCAGCTGTGCAGACGGGCTTCCGTCACTCAGACACGTGCCTGCGGCCCCTCGTGTCTTCTCATGCTGACAGCTCATGGCTCTTTGGTGCCGAGCAGCGTCCCCGGTCTGCGGGACCACCGTCTGTCTACCTGGTATTTCCAGTGCTGGTGACACGAACGGAGCTGAGAGGCATCTGTGCGCGTTTGTGTGGACGTGAGCTTTCGCATCTTTGGGGTAAATATCACGGAACGTAATTAGGAGTCAAATGGTGAGAGGATGTCTGGTTGTAAGAAGCTGGCCTGCTGTCACCCAGAGTGGCTGTCCCTCTGCATCCCTCCGGCAGCGAGGGGCCCCACCGCCCCGCGTCCTCACCGGCACCGGTGCTGGCCGTGCGCAGCGGCGTGCGGAGCGGCGGGCAGTGGGCCTCGCCGTGCTCTCGTGTGCGCTCCCCACTGACACGGTGAGGAGTGTGGTCGCGTGTACTTACAGGCCACCCAGGCGCCTTCCGGGCGAGGGGCCTGTTCGGTCTTCTCCCCGTTTAACGGCTCAGGCACCTTCTTACTGCGTTCCCGGAGTTCTCTGTGAGGTGGGCAGTCCTTCCCCAGCTCGGGGCGGGCCTGGCCACTCTCCCCGTGGTCTCCTCACAGAGCAACAGCTCAGCATCGTCACGAGTGCAGCTGACCAACCTTTTCTCTCACAGGCTATGCTTTGGGTGCTGTATCTGGAAGTCATGGCCACGCGAAGGTCTGCCAGGCCCACGTCTGCTGCCCCCCGCACCCGGCAGCTGTCATCTTCCATGAAGGCCGGCCACCCACGCAGGGCGGGCGGCTCCCTGAGGGCGGCTGCCAGCCCCCAGAGCACCGTCACTCGGGCCCTCAGGAAGCAGAGCCGTGCAGAGGTGCCCGGGTGGCAACGACGGAAGGGTGGGCACAAATGCACAGTAAAATAGTTAAAGAACCTGGCCTGTGTGGCTCAGTGGTTGAGTGTCAACCCATGAACCAGGAGGTCACAGTTGGATTCCTGGTCAGGCCACATGCCCGGGTTTGGACTCGATGTCCAGTAGGGGGCGTGCAGGAGGCTGCCGGTCCGTGATTCTCTCTCATCACTGATGTTTCTATCTCCCTCCCTCTTCCTCTCTCTGAAATAAACAAAAACATTTTTGAAGAAATATTTAAAGATTACTAAAGCAGGAAAGACTATACAACTTGACTTCTTCACCGTGTTTTCTGCCACGTAACCTTTCCAGCTTCTCCCGCTGCCTCCTATGCTTCCAAGGTTTCAGTGCTTCAGAAAGGCTCTTCGAAACGAAGACGCTGTGTGAGCTCTGCACAGCCTCCCGATCAGCAGCTCCGCCTGCAGGGCTGACCCCCCACCCAGTGCGAGCCCTGAGCAGCTCTTCCCCAGCCTGTCTCCGGGCTCCTCGGGCTTCCCCGGCTGCTGCTCTAGCATCTGGGCTCTGCTCCACGCCTGTGCCCTGGGGCTGCAGTCGCCCTGCCCTGGCACACCTGGCCGCGCCATGGACCACGGCCCCGCCGGCCACTGCCTGGCCGGGTGGGCTGTCCCTGGACCAAGCTGCTGCGTGTGCAGGGCCAAAGGGGGGCGGTACAGTGACCAAAGAGGAAGGAGGGAGCGAGTCCAGCAAACGCCTGGAGACAGCCTGGATTCTCCCACAGGAGGCACCTGGGGACGGGGACGGACCCAGCCACCTCCCACACACGGGAGTCCTGCCGTCACAAAGGAAGTGGGGACATGGTCCCCAGTGCACAGGGTCCCCACCAGGAGAAACCCCAAGAGTGGCAGGCCTCCGGGCATGCTGCAGACTGGGCACCCAGGACACGCTGGCTCCCGGAGTAACTGTCCTACAGCAACTGCTCAGAGCTAACCGCTCAGAGCCTGATTTCACTTGGGGGATGAGTTTTTCCCCCAGTGCTTGACTAAAAGGGAAGCTTCACATTTTATCCACTTCCACATCCCTTAACAATAAAAACTTATTTAAAAGGCCCATGAATATGCAAATGCCACTTTAAATATGGAAATGAAGCATGCAGGAAAGCAGTCTGGGTGTGAAATATGAATGGCAGCTCCTTTGCTGGAGGAGCCGGGCTGGCTGGTGGCATGTGGAGGAGCCGGCAGCTTCAGCCTGCAGCCGCCTTGCCCTGGAGGCCGCCCAGGAGCTGCCGCCACCTCAGCCACCTGGAGCCCAGAGACCAACCCAGTGCCTCGGCCAGTGCCCCTCCGACACCCCACTCCGGCCCTCACAGAGGTGAGGGGCCCGGGAGCGAGCTCGCCTCTCCTCAGCCGGCCAGGCCACGAGCCAGCGAGGGTGGGGCTGTGTCCAGGTGACGGTAAGTAGACTCCAGAGCCTCGAGCACAGGGTCAGAGGTCAGCCGAAGACCTCAGCTGGCAGTGGGCCGGCCGTGGCGGGACCAGAAAGTGAGGCCCCCTGGCACGAGGCTCAGGCCCCACCCCACCCCGCAGAGCCGGGCTTCTCCCAGAGCGCGCCGCGCTCCCCGAGCCCAGGGCTTCGGAGCTTCCGGGCGCGAGGAGTGGCCAGGCGCCTCTCCCTGGGACAGAGCAGGAGCCGGAGCCCGGGGCCTCCCTGCTCCCCAGGCCCCGACGCCCAGCAGGGGCCTGAGACACCCTCCCCAGCCTGCTGACCAGGCTCACGTCCAAGGGCAGCGGGGCTTCGTGTGACTGGGGCAGGCATGGGGCTCCGTGGCCACTCGGACCACACGGTGGGGAGGAGCCAACAGCCCCTGCCCACCGGGGGAGCTGCACGCCGGAGTGCCCGCTCGTCCTGGCTTCCGCTCGGCACGTGCCCCGGAGAAGCGCTGCCCAGCAGGGGAGGGGAGGGCAAGTGAGGGGAGGAGAGGGGAGGGAAAGGAGGGGTGGGGAGAGCAACTGCCAGGGAAGCACCTGAGAGAGACCACTCATCCCAGCTGCTTCGGGCCCTGCCCTCATGCCCCACCCACCCCCACGGGCCACCAAACGGACAGGCTTGGCAATAGCACTCCCCTGGGAGGCCCCGCAGGAGGCCTGCGGAGTGAGCAGAGCGGCTTCCAGGGCTGTGGCTCCACCTTCCGTCCAAACATGGCACTGCAGGCAGACCAACAGGCCCGGTTCCTCCGTCTGCCACAGCCTCCACAGGGCTGCTAGGGACTTTTTCCAACTGAAGTGCCAGCAAGAAGGAAGGAGGCTGGAGAACCAGCGTGAAGGGCAGGCCCAAGCAGGCGGCAGAGTCACTCCCCTGGCCACTGAGCCTGGCCCTCGCTGGCTCAGCCCCACACCTCCCGCAGACCTCACCAGAAAGGCTGGCCCCTGGTGGCCTCGGGCGCCGCCTGCAGGTGCTCCCTGCCGTGGAGGAGGGAGGGCGACTATCCCTGACGCCCAAGAAGCCTGGGCCCCTAGACAAGCAAAGGTGACCACGGGCATCCTGCCGGACAGACGCAGCCGGCCCCGCAGGCAGGGCGGGCCTCAGGCAGGCAGCCCCTCTGGCGGTGTCTCGCTCAGTCACCAGGGCATCCCTGCTTCTGTTCTGTGGTCAGTTCTGGCAGATCTCACGGAGAGGGACTTCTTCCAGACTGCTCCCCAATCGGCGTTGTGGCCACAAACCCCTTTGCTTTCCAGTGCTCCTGCTGGTGTGAGCGCGTGCTCGTCCACGTGCATGTGCGTGTGCATGTGCCACGCCAGCCCGGCCCCACACGCCGCCCCGCACGCCGCAGGCACTGCACCGGGTTTACATAACCACACGCAGACCACGTGCCTTCCAGAGCAGGAACCTGGCTGAGCCGCCTGCTCAGAGGGACGCGCCAGGGAGCCCGGCTGCAGTGTGGCCCGTCAGCCCGGCCGGCAGCTGGGAAGTCAGGTAACGCATCACTTGGGTCTAAAGCAAAACAGCAAAGTTCACTCTGGCGGGACGCTGTGCGCACGGCTCCGAGCCTGGGCCTGCCGCAGCGTGAGGCGCAGCCAAGGACGGCATGGGTGCAGGAGCCAGGGGATGGGTGCCAGGCAGCCGGCAGGCAACCAAAGGTGCCAACTCCTCCTCCACCGCCTCCCCTGCTGCGCACTGGGCACAGGGAACAGCTGAGGGCTGAGGAAGGAACACCCGGAGGAGGATGGAGGCACCGGGCCCTCCTCCAGGCACCCTGAGGCCACCCGCTGCCCCAGTCCTGACGCCGGGGGTGACTGTTGTCACCGCTGAATGCGAGTAAGACAGATCCCAGAACGTTCTGGGCACCCAGGTGACATGGCCGCCCTGTGACAGGGACCCAGGTGCAGACGATGCTGGGCAGAGGCCAGCCTGGGGACAAAGGTGGAAGCAGAGTGAGCAGTGGGAGCAGCCCGGAACTGGAGAAAAGATGCCAACCAGCGGGGGAAAGACCAGCATTGGATGTGGGTGCACGCTGGAGCCAGAATCATCTCCTGTGGTTTAACTGGGGGTGGGAGGAAGAGGCAGCGAGTGAGGAGCCGGGTCACGCCTGCTACCAGAGCCGGGGGTCTCTCATGCCCAGCAGACACGCACGCACGCACCACGTACTGAGCGCCGAGTGGCCAGAACCACGGTGAGTGCCATCCCCAGCCTATGGAGACAAGTAGCACCAAACGGAGGAGCCTGACGGCACAGCACGTGATCCGGGGAGCCTGCGTGTGGAGTGGCAGAGGCCATTGAGGAACCCAAGCTCAGCGGGATCTGGGGGAGAGGGGCTGCCAGGGGAGCCGGCCCGGCAGGTGTGTGCCATGTCGGGACGGGCCCAGCTGGAGGCCCCGAACAGAAGAGGGAACCCGGGTGAGAGGGGCTGCAGGGGCCTGCGGGCAGGTGCCGGGGCTTTAAACCCAAGTGCGGCTGTGCTCTCACGGAGGGGCGGAGCACAGGGGCTGGGCAGGAGATGGCCAATGCATTTCCGCTCGCGGGTTCCCTCGGGCAGCTCCGCGAGGCGGCGGCACAGAGTCAGAGCGGAAACAGCGACACCGGTTCTGACTGTCTGAAGGAAAGCTGTAAGCGCTGGAAGAGGGCACAGTCATGGGCACTGGGGACAGAGCGTCCACAGCTGTGAGGAGGGAGCACACACTGCAGCCCCATGGCCCACACACAGCAGGGTGGGGCAGCGGTGGTGGCAGGGCCAGGGCGGCCTCTGCCTGGAATGTGGCCTCTGTGGGGCCGAGCAGGAGGGCGGGCTGACAGGAGCCCAATGGTGAGCGCACACAGTCCAGACCCAGGCAGCTCCGTCCCACTGAGGGGGACAGGGTGCGGGCACGAGGTCAGAAGAGAACCCAAATCAGAGGAAGTCACTTCTGCTGGCAGTCGGGGAGCCGGGCCTCCGCCCGCAGCACCCAGTGCCCAGGTCAGGGTCAGCAGGCGCGGCCCCACCCTCCCCTGCTGTGTGTGGGCAGCAGCCCTCTCCAGGGCATCCTCGCCACCTGCCAGGACATGAGCCACTGGCACCCCGGCCTGGGCTCGCTCACCTGACTGCAACGGGCTCAACGTCGTCCTGACCAGCCCTGCGCTCCCGACAGCAGAGGAGACCCCACTGCCCAGCCTCACCAACGCCTCGCCCCTGCTCTTTCCTCGCCCCCTTTCTTTCCCAGTTCTACCTCCGCCAGTCTTCCAGCCCCAGCCGCTCACTGAGTGCGCACCGCCGCGGGCCCAGCTCAGCCTCCCAGCCACTCAGAAACGGCCGCGGCCATCGCGGTGCTCGTTAGCGCTAACAAGGCCTGCTGTGCCGGCAGCAGGCCCAGCGCGGCACGCAGATTCTGACTGAACTCTCCCGACACCGGTGCCAGCTGTCAGCTCCGTCACAGTGACAGGCGAGGCCGGGAGAGGCTGATGAACGCCCAAGGGCCCAGCAGCCGGGGGTGGGCCGAGGCTGGGAAAGGAGACTCACGGCCTCGGCTGCAATCAGGCGCAGCGAGAAACCCCCGGACGCGGAGCAGGGCCGACCCTCCGGCATCTGGGTGCCGCCTGGCCCTGCTGGGCTCAGCAACTGGGAGAGGGCCACTCACACAGACCCCGGGACATGGCCGGGCCTCCCCCACTCCTCGGTAGTGAGAGCGCAGCCTAAGCTCCAGACAAACAGAATCACCACTGCCACCTGGCGATGCCAAGAACACGCCAGCACGGGCACTGCCCCTCAGAGAAGGTCCCCATGCCGCCCGGAGCCCCAGCGCCGAGGGAGGCAGCAGGCTCTCGGGCTCGTCACCCCTGACCCCAGAGGGGCGAGGGGGAGGCTGAGTCCATCCCCACCAGCCAGAGCATAGCCAAGCAGCAGACCTGAGAACCTCACAGAACTGGGGGGCGGGGCTCTGAGCCTCGGGCATCTGCCCCATCCCGGCCCAGCACCTCCCGCCCGAGCTCTGGCTGCAGCCTTCAACCTCCCGGGAAACCGGCCATCAGATGTCAGCACTTCTGAGCTCTGAGTCGCTTAGCAAATTGTTAAATGGGGGGACGAGGGAACCCCTGAATCTGTCGGCAGACAGAACTGCGGGTCACCTTGGGACCCGATGCTTGTGACCGGAGTTGAAGGGGCAGCCCCAGTGCCTTCGGGGTCTGCGCTGACTTGGGAGTTCGTGGGGAACCTAAGGGAACGGCCGGGTGTCGGAGGCGGGAGGATGGTGCTGGAACACGGGGCGACAGGAGGAGAGCGCCACCCCAGGCCCTGTCGGGAAGGACATAAACCTCCCTGCTGGGTGCAGCTGTGCTCAGACACAGGTCTCCGTGGACCTTCCCTGAAGTGCACAGGCCACACAGGCACACACACACACGCCTGACCCCAGGACCCAGCTCTGCACCAGAGCCCACATTCCTAATCCCGCCCAGCCCTGCTCAGACCCCGTGCCCCGGGAGCCAGCCCATTGGGTGGCCAGCCCACAGGGGAGCCAGCCCATTGGGTGGCCAGCCCACAGGGGAGCCAGCCCGTTGGGTGGTCAGCCCACCGGGGAGCCAGTCCACAGGTAAGCCAGCCTATTGGGTGGCCAGCCCACCAGGGAGCCAGCCCGTTGGGTGGTCAGCCCACCAGGGAGCCAGCCCACAGGGGAGCCAGCAGTGACTGGCATGTGATGGATGACAGCGCTGCCCCACTTCAGCTGAGTCGGGCAGACACGAGGCACCGTGCACCCAGCTCCCGCTCACTCAGGCCAAAGCCAACTGGACAGTGAAGCGTGCACAGCTGTCCCTGCCGACGCCCAGGCCTACCTGCTGGTGATGGAGCCGTTCCTGTCCTTCAGGGCCAGCTCCCGCTGCTGCAGCTCCACGACGAACCGGGAGAGGTCTTCCGGGGACCTGCGGGTCAGAACACACTCAGCACCGGTCCTGGAGGGGACTGTGCCAGGCGATGACTCCACCGGGGATGCGTTCCACCCCAGGCGCTGCCCCCGCCTGGCCTCTAACCACGGCCGCCCTGCCCGCGCCACCTGGGGAGAGGGGCTTCACTTCGCCTGTAAGCACGGGCCCGTGTGCAGGACACGCAATGAGGTCTGAAGCGCAGAAGCACCGCCGGCCCCCCCCCGCCCGCCCCTCCTCGGAGCCCGCGCCAGCACAGCAGCTGCAGCAGCACAGCAGCCCGCACTGGGCTCTAACCTTCACGGCGGCAGTTACAGCAGGGAATGCCCGCAGCAGCCCTGTTGTTTATCGTTCACAAACGTGGAAACTGAGACTCAAACGTTTCAAAGTCACTCTGCTTGAGCACCGAAACTCAACTCTAAGCCGGTCCTCTAACAATGAGACATTTATAAAGAGAAGAAAAACCAACCAGCAGGTGCGGCAGTGTCCTGTCCTGCCGCCACCACCGTCCACGCAGAACCGCCTCCAGCGGCTTCTCCCACTGCTCACGCCTCCACAGGAAACAGAATCCTGGGGGGGAGCGCTGTCACCATCACTGAGGGTGGAGGGCCCAGGCTCAGGGCCGCCTGCCCGCTCCCCCGCAGGCCTGCTGCTCTGCCGTGGTGCTGAGCGGCCGGGAGACGCCAGGGTGAGGGCATGTCCCCGCGTCCCCTCGCCCTTCGGAGTTTCCCCAGAAGCCGGATGCGCCCGTCCTGCGCCGTGTGCTGCTCGGCAGCCTGCGGCCTCTGCCGGAGGAATCCTGGCAGGCGGACGGGGTGGGAGTGGAGTGCTCATTTACGATCCAAGGGTTTCCCTATCTCGAACAGGGACAGGCCTGGCCAAGAGCAGGTGGGGGGGACACACCTGTGAGGCTGCAGTGAGGCTGGGGGCCATGAGCCTGACCGCCCACCCCCTCGGCTCACAAGCCAGGTCGACTCCTTGGCAACCTCCCACCTTGAGGGACTGGGCAGGCTGTTTCGTGTCCTGTGCTGGCGTGGGCCTTAGGCCACGTGAGCTACAGCCCAGCGCCTACAGCCTGGCCCGCTGCCTGGAAGCCTGCGCTGACGTGCTGTTCCCAAGGCCAGCATCCCTGCCCAGCTACAACCCCATCAGACCTCTGTGCCCAGGCCTCCTGAGCCTGGCACAGGCCCTCAGCGTCTGCGGGTGGGGTCTGCTTCCACCCTCCCAGCTCAGCCTCGGCCCCCCTCTGCAGTGGACGCGCCCCTCACATCCTGGCAGCTGGCCGCTTTGTCCACGGGCACCCCGCCCTCTGCTCGCTGCTCCAGGCCCGAGCTCCTGGCTGAAGTTGTGCTCGGAGCCGTTAGCCAGATGCCCTTTCGAATGTTGAAAGCTTTCAAAAGATCAGCTTTTCCAGTGAGTGAGGAGCAGGGGGAGGAAATTATGGCATTTGTCTGAAAGGCTCCACGAGCTTTATTTAGCTCCCACGGTTCAAAGAGCGCCTCTTGTTAATCAGGAGAAGACTCGGCCTCCCTGGGGGGGCCCCGGCTTAATTGGAACCCGGGCTGTTTGAAGTCCCTTTAATCCTGTGGGCTGGGAGGAGAGTGTGCGGCAGCAGCTGCAGATCTGAGGTCTCCTCATTCGATCTGCATGTGTCTGGGGACCCGAGTAATTCGTTTCCCTGAG
This sequence comes from Pipistrellus kuhlii, assembly GCF_014108245.1. Taxonomy (NCBI): domain Eukaryota; kingdom Metazoa; phylum Chordata; class Mammalia; order Chiroptera; family Vespertilionidae; genus Pipistrellus; species Pipistrellus kuhlii. The sequence continues at coordinate 244,588 of NW_023425584.1, forward strand.
ACAGTGAGGCCGGCGGCTGGCCGCTGGACCGCGGTGAGGCCTGGCTTCATTAGGCCGAGCGGGAGGCCGTCCCCGTTCCCGGCATCGGGTCCCTGCGAGGGTGGGCGGTGGGCTGCAGGTCGATTTGGTTTGCTGGTGCCGACGTCCGCATGCAGCTGCCACACGCAGGAGAGCTGTGGCTGCGCGGCCTGTGACCCCAGCGGCCCTGACAGGGCCTCCTCCCCCACGGGGGCTGCGCAGCTCTCCAGCCACAGGCCTCCCTGGCCAGGGCTGTCACTGGCCACTGTCTCAGGCACATCTCTCTCCAGGGGCCTGTGGGCATGCCTGCAGCCAGAGCCGGGCCCTGCTGCTGGGCTGCCTGACCACAGAGGGGTGTGCAGCAGCCGCCTGCGCGGCCTCTCCTCTTCAGGGGTGGGGTTCACTGCCCCACAGGGCCCTGGTCCCCTCCCCTCCCTTCCCCCTCCCTCCAGTTCTGCCTCGCCGGCGCGTCCTGCAGAGACCGAGAGAAGCTGCCGATGTTGGGTGCAGGCTGTTCTCCTTTTTAAAGATGTGAAGTGTATTGTACACAGATGTCTTCAGAGCACACACACAGCCCAGTCCCCTAATCCCGCCCTGAGGAGGACAGTTCCTTTGGACACGGTGGCCTTCCCCAGCACCAGCCCATGGCTCCCCGGTCTCAGAGCCAACGCCACACCGCTCACACCCTGCTCATTGCTGCACAGCCTGCCACCCCCAGGAGACGCCGCGTCCGTCCCAAACGGGTCTGTTTCTGCCGGCTTCACACATTACTGTAATTAAGTAATCTAATTAAACGTTACCGAGGCTGACGGAAAACAAACTGGGAAGAAAGCTGTGTTTCTGTGAGAACGAAGTTGAAGGCTCTGGAACGTCTCAAAGGAAAATCACCCCCAAGTTTCTGTTAAAGAAAGCAAGTGACTGACTGTAGAAGTTTCAGAGGGAAGGCTGTAACGGTTAGGAGGACTGAGGTGTCCATCTTAAAGAAACAGAGCTAAAATCATGGGCATGTTTTGTGGCTCATGCAGAAAATCTAAGATGAAATTCAAGTTAGTGGACTCACAGGAGTCTGCAGCTTGGGAACGTTTGTGTATTTGCAATATTTTAAGTTAAAATGTTTGATGTATAAACATCTTATTTTCCACTTCAGCAAACTTTTGGAATCAGTAACATTCTTGAGCATTTTACCTAGGAAACGTTTTACTGATGTATTTTTGCTCCACTTGCAATGCAAACTATTCATATTGTAATACCTGGCTAAACATTTAGGAGTGATATACGATTGTGTTATTGTAAATGGCTCTAGTTATATATTCATGAATTAACTCATCATGGAGTAATTGTTTTCTTTTTAGAAGTTTTTGTATAGTACTTCATTCTGCACTATAAGTTTATAATGCTAGGCTTTAAAAAACCACTTTCTGAGCAGCTATTGCATTTCCCTGGTACAAATGGTAACGCTTTTATGGAGGCACAGTGGCAATCCCTGCCCTCCCCAGCAGGAAGCCCAGTTTTGGCTTGTGCATTCTGGACATTTTTACACACACATCAACTGTAGCTGTGCTTACTCATTTTCCATTTCTTTATAGAAATGGTGGCATGGTACACTCACTTATGTTTCTTTTTTATTTAGCAATGCATTTTGGCCACATTTCCATATAAACATATGAAAAGGTTCTTTGGCCCAGCTGGTGCGGCTCAGTGGATGAGCACTGATATCTGAACCTGGAAGTCGCAGTTCAATTCCCAAATGCCTGGGTTGCAGGCTCGATCTCCCAGGGGGGGCTGTGGGGGATGGGGGGGAGTGCAGGAGGCAGTCAATAGATGATTCTTCTCTTATCACTGATGTTTGTCTTTCTCTCCCTTTCCCTTCCTCTCTGAAATCAATAAAAATATATTAAAAAATAAAGTTTCTTTGTGCTTTTCTCTTTATTTCATTTTACTTAATTCTATTTTATTTTTAAATTGTCTTTACTGTTGAAAGTATGACAGATGTCCCCTTTGTTGATTTTCTTTTCCCCATTAACCTTCTCCACCCCGCACCTGTCCCTCCCAGGCCTCACCACTGTCTGTGTCCATGGGTGATGCATTCCTGCACGCTAGTCACTCCCTCCCAGCTCCCCCGGGCCCCGCCCACCCTCTGAAATGCCTGTCCAGAGACATGTTTTAAACAGACCTCGCTGCATGCCTAGAGCATCATGTAACCAGCAACGCGGACCTTGAAACCCAGCGGTGTGAGCTCAGGTGCCGGTAGAATGGAGCTGGACAGACACTGTTTTGTTCGGTCAGTTAACGTTTACTGAGCCTGCTTTTGTGCCAGGCCCTATTCTAGGTCCACGGCCAGTGGAAAACGGACCAGAATCAGCAGCACCTGCTGCGGTGGAGCTCGCACCGCAGTGAAGCGAGGCCACAGGTGAGTCCAGATAAAAGGCAGAGCCTCCGGGACCGTCTGCCGTGAAGAACAACAGTGCAGGGCAGAGTGCGAGGGTCGGGGGTGCTGTCTGAAGTAGGGTGCTGGGCAGGCCGGTGACAGAGCCTGCAAGAGCTGGCGAGGGAGCAGCCACGCCGAGGCCCTGCGCTGGGGGTCAGGGGTGCGAGGGGGGCCCTGCGCGGGGCCTCGGCTCTGGTGGTCTTGGCCTTTGCTTGGTGCTGTGCGGGGACACACACACACACACGCACATGCACACGCACTGGGAGGCCTGGCAGAACCATGTGCTCTGAGTGACGCTGTCAAGTGGTCACTGGTGCCAAGGGGTCGGGTCACCAGAAGATGCCGCCACGCCGGCCCAGCAGGAGCATTTCAGAGGGATGGCGCATCAGCCATCTCTCTCTCCATCGGGCGGCCCACTTCCCCTCCCTGTTCCACGGCTACGTTTCAGCTCTTCACTTCAGAGGAAA